>NC_133621.1:299650145-299887645 GCF_048593235.1 Sminthopsis crassicaudata | reverse complement strand
AACCGCAGCCAGGGCCCGTGCTTCTGGGAGGCCTCTGGAGTCAAGAAGGCTCTGGCCTTTATCTCTGCCCATCAGCCTCTTTTGACTCCAGCCAGAGTAGGGCCAGGTGGCTGAGGGTAGGAAGAAGGGCCTTTTGTGTTTCTAAAATCGAGGCTTTCAGGGGGGAAGTTCTAAGGATCAAATTTTAGGACGACCATGGATAAGCCCTCCAGAGGAGCATGGCCATGGTGGGGGTCTGGAGCCTTCTTGGGATTATTGACCCCTTTCCCAACTGTGGAAGCCAATGGAATAATGTTAAAAACGTAAAAGAAAATACACGGGGCTAGAAAGGGAAGCAATAATAATAATAATAATGATAATATATATATATATATATATATATATATATATATATAAATATCTAAAAATCAACCCCTGTTCTGTCTAAGAGCATCAATTAGATGATAACTATGAATAGCAACTGTTTGCACTGAGGTGGCAGTGAGGTGGTGCTGAAAGAGAAGCCATTCCTAGTGTCCTAGTGGCCCTGGGCAAGTCAATTAACGACTCAGATCAAGTGTCCATTTCTATTATTGGCCTCTTTTTACAGACGAGGAAACTGAGGTGGGAGTTTGTGAAGCGTCTTGTCCAAAGTCACAGGGTTCTTAAATGTCTGAAGCTGGCCAGACCAAACATATGAATTCATAAGTCTTCCAAAAATTCTATAAGATAAGACAGAAGAGGAAACTGAGGCTCAGAAGTGTAAAATTCTATACTTCCACACCCGGCAAGTGTCAGGGGCAGGATTTTAATACAGATCATTTGATTACGGTCCAGGGACTCAATACCTATCCTGAGCTGCTTCTCTAGCTTAAGGAATTGAGGTTCTTCCTAAAGAATTGAAGACTGAAATGTTGAAGCTGGGAATGAAGGACAGAGCTGGAATGTCCCTCAGACTGTCTAGTTGATCTTCCTGATTTTTTCAGAACAAGAAACTGAGACCCAGAGATTCTTGGTGCAGAAGAGTGAGCCATGCATTATCAGGTGAGGGTGTGTTTGCAGGGACTGCTGAATACGGCTTAATGACCCTGGAAGGGCCCCTCCCCCAGTCAGGGAAAGAGCCAGTGAGAACTTCCATTACTCTGATACTTTTTTTGCTGAGGCAATTGGGATTAAGTGACTGGCCCAAGTCATATAGCTAGGAAGTGTTGTGTCGGAGGTCACATTTGAACTCAGGTCCTTCTGACTTCAGGGCTGATGCTCTAACCACTGCACCACCCAGCTGCCTTCTCTGATACATTGAGATTAAACCCTTTGCCTCCCAGTGAGTTAGTGCATCCCCATTTCCTAGATGAGAAAGTTGAGTCCCCACGTATCCCACGCAATGACACTGACCTCCCTTGTGGGATGTTTGAAGGACTCTCTCTACCTTGGACCTCTTTGCCTTTGCTCTGGCTCTCTCCATCCCTGCCTCCCGGCTTCCTTCCGACTGAGCCGAACTGCTCCCTCCCATTTCCACCTTCCCAGACTCCCCTCTCCTTATCCCTCGCCTCTCCACCATTACGGGTCCCTTCCTTTGAGGTCACTTTCCATTCACACAGTGGAGAGCTTCTCTGTCCACTTGTTTGCCCATTGTCTGTGAGCTTCCCGAGGGCAGAGAGCAGCTTTTTGCCTCGATTTGACTTCCCCACCCCAGGCCCAGTTCAAAGACGGAGCCTTTGCTATAATAAATGCTAGTTGGCTCTTTTTCTGAGTCACATCCGGGAAGAGGGAGAACTGTCTCTCTAGACTTAGCTAGGTGCCGAGAGTCCTTTCATGAGCCTCAGTGAGCTGCCTCCACGCCTGGCACCAAAAGTGTTCAAAGCCTAGGCCAGGGGACCCTTGGCCGAGGATATTGTGTTCAGGTATAAGGTTGGAGCTGACGGGCTCCGGAGCCCTTTGGAAATGCCAGTGGGTCTCAGTTTCCTTTTCTGGAAAAAAGGGGAATAATCCTTAATCCTCTAGCTCATGAGTTGTGGGGATTTATACCGGACTGGATGCCCAAGTGGGCATTCTCATTCCTAGTTATGGGAGTGGAGTCAATCCTTCTTCCCTGGAAAATCTGGCCTGTTGGCTAATGTGCTTAGCCCTCCACGATCCTGCCCCCCTTTTCTTGTTTAGGCAATTGGGGTTAAGTGACTTGCCCAGGGTCACACAGCCAGGAAGTGTCTGGGGCCAGATTTGAACTTCAGAGCTGGTGCTCTAACCACTGCACCTCCTGGCTGCCCCACCACCTTTATTTCTTGGAACAAAGCGGTCCTGTTGGGCTGCCCACTAGGCCCCTCTAGCTCCCATCTCAGGGAGATCTTTGAGGGCCCAGCCACCGCGCCCCCGCGCCCGCGAACCCTTTTAATTACTCTCTCTCCATTCCATCAGTCATCATTTCCAGCCTCCGAGACCAGACGCTCTCGGAGCCAGCCGCCCCCCCACGCTGTCGAGAGGTCCAGACGCGCCGCAGCCCGAGCCCCTCCGAGGTTTCCACGGCAACCAGAAGCCACAAGCCGCGTCTCCCGGGTGACGGCGAGCGCTAGGCGAGCGCCTGGGTTTGGAGGACCCCTGGAGGACTGCGAAGCAGTGGGGGAGGGGAGTCCGGCTTCGATGGCCTCGGCGCTGAAATGGGGGGGCATCCCTGTGGGGGCGTGGACCTGGAGGGCCCCGGGCTCCGGGATAGTAGAACAGGGGGAAGGGGCCGTTTCTGGGCCAAACCTTCACCTTACAGCTGAAGAAACTGAGACCCCAGTGGCCCCCAGTGCCAAGTGACTGAGCCCGCAGGGAGGTTTCCCCAGCCCCCCTTTGCCAGCCGCCGTCCCATGGGGGTCAGTACTAGAACTGGGGGTCTGACACCCCCTCACCCGTGCCCCGAAAGGTGGAAGCTTTTCCCATTGCCTCCAACACTTTCTCACCCCCAGGTCAGTTTTTTTCTCCTTGTCTCTTCCCCTGGGCTGCTGGGGGGGGGTTGGGCTTGGGCCCCTCCTCCACCTGCAATCCAGAGCCTGCCTAGAGCTCGCAACCCCCTCCCCCCAAGGATTTAAGAGAGGGTCTTGCTCTCCATGGCCGAGGACCAGCTGTGTGTTCTTACTACCTAGAAGGGCTGGAAATGTTTCCTTCCAGACCTCTGTCTGCCTGCCTATGCAAGCCCAGGGCAGGGGAACCAGGCCTAGAACAGAGAGAGGGAGAGACCCCGCTGGAGAATCAGTCCCCTTGCTTCACTGCTGTGATGAGTCTGGGGTGCAGAAGGACAATGACTTGTCCAAGATCACACGGCTGCTAAGCATTTGGGAAGGAAGGGATGCACATGAAGGTCCTCCGGTGCACCCTCTGATCCCTTCTCTCTTGGGTTTGGCTTCCAGCTCTGCCATTTACCTGGCCCAGGAGTTTGAGAGAGCCTTTTTTCCTCTCTGGGCCTCAGTTTCCCTTCTGAAAATGACAAGTCTGGCCTGAATGATGCCTAAGGTCTCTTCCAGTTCAGGGGCATCCGATAGCCACTTCCCCTTAACCTCCCCCTGGCCCGGGGGCCCTTGGGATCAGGATAGCCGAGACCTGGGCTGGAGGAGGAGGAGGAAACATCAGGCTCCCCTCCCTTCCAGATGGGCCTGAGCTTGGATCTGGGGGTGGTGGCCGCAGGCGGCCAGGCAGCTTCAGGGGACTCCGTGTTCCCCCAGCTCTCTCCCCTCCGCGCCCCTCCCCACTGTCCTCCCTCCACTCCCCCTCACCACTCCCTCCCACAGCAGGAGCAGCAGCAGGAAAGGTTGGCGGAGGGGGGCTATTTTTGGGCGCGTCTCCTTAGCAACAGCTGCCACCGCCGTCTGTGGTGGCTTTTCTATAGGTGCTAAAATATTCCACCCTGGTGACTACAGAGAGCTGGGGGCCTGGGTCTGGGAGGGGGGGAGAGGGGGAGTGGGGGGGTGAGATTCCCCCAACACCCCCAGCGGGGAAACCTGGCCCAGTGGCCGGGGGAGAAGCAGCCAGCTTGGCCCTGCAGTGGGGCTGGCAGCTGTGGGGAGGGGGATCCCCCTCCTCCCCGAGCCCTTCCCCTCCCGGGAGTCTTCCCGGTCAGGATTCCTGGGTTTAAAGCCGGAAAGGGATATCCAGAGGTGGCTGAACTCCGCCCCCGCTCCTGGAAAGGGCCTGGAAGCCCAGAGACATTTAGATTTCATCAACCACCATACAGCTGCCAAGGTCAGAACTCACACCCAAGACCTCGGATTCGGTGCTTTTAAATCTTGGCTGATGTTTCCTGCCCTGAGATCTTGGGCAGTAGCAGTAATACTTGTGACTTCCCTGTCCAGGACCTTCGTGATAAATGCAAAAGGGCTGGAGACCCATGCAGGCTGGTGGGATTCTCTTATAACCTTATAAAGACGAAGGACAGGGATCCCAGACAGAGGGGGGATCTGGGAAGAAGCACCCGTGGGGTACCTCCCTGCCTCTTCCACTAATTTACTCTGTCCTTTAGCAAGCTGAAGTTTCTGGGTCTCAGTTTCTTTTTCTGTAAAATTCGGGAGTTGGAATAATTTTCAAGTTTTCTTTAAGTTCTGTGATTCCATGTTCTAAGCTCCCTCCCAGCTCTGATATTCCCTGTTCCAAGGTCCCTCCCAGCTCTGACATTACAAGTTTTAAAGTCCCCTTCATTTCTGACATTCTCTATTCTAAGATCCTTGTCCAACTTTGTCATCCCTTGTTCTAAGGTCCTTTCCCAGCTCTGACATCCCCTGTTCTAAGCTCCCTCCCAGCTCTGACACCCCCTGTTCTAAGCTCCCTCCCAGCTCTGACATCCCCTGTTCTAAGCTCCCTCCCAGCTCTGACATCCCCTGTTCTAAGCTCCCTCCCAGCTCTGACATCCCCTGTTCTAAGCTCCCTCCCAGCCCTGACATCCCCTGTTCTAAGCTCCCTCCCAGCTCTAACATCCCCTGTTCTAAGTTCCCTCCCAGCTCTGACATTACATGTTTTAAAGTCCCCTTTATTTCTGACATTCTTTATTCTAAGATCCTTGTCCAATTTTGACATCCCCTATTCTAAGGTTGCTCCCAGCCCTGATACTTCCTGTCTCTCCTGATCCTAACATAACCTATCCTGAGATCCTTCTGAACATCAGCTCTCTAGATTTTAGTTTCCATGATTTTATTCTCAGCAAATATTCTTTTTTTATCATTATTATTATTATAGCTTTTTATTTACCAGATATATGCATGGGTAATTTTATAGCACTCACAATTGCCAAACCTTTTGTTCCAATTTTCCCCTCCTTCCCACCATTCCCTCCCCCAGATGGCAGATCGACCAATACATGTTAAATATGTTAAAGTATAAATTAAATGCAATATATGTATACATGTCTAAACAGTTATTTTTCAGCACATATTCTTTACGTGGATACAGACCAATAGCTGGCCTTTGGACTGTTTCTTCTGAAATATTCTTTGTCCCTAATGCTTTCCCTTGAAAATCCTTTGTCTCCTGGTAGCACCAAGGACAGCAGGCTTCGTGATGACATACCCCAGAGTGCATGTGGTGATCCAGGTGAGTGATGCTTGGCTCCTGCCCCTGGTCAGAGGGTAAGCATCCGAGGCACAGATTCCTCCGAGTGTCAGATCCCAGTGACCGGTATTTCAGTGGGACTTCTGTGGGAAATCTAGAGTTGGACCTCAGAAATGGAACCTTGAGCCCCACTCCTGGGTCTGCTTGCTCCCTTCTCATTCCCTCTTCTCTCTGTCCAAAGAGGTGCTTCCCTCCATTATCTCTCTTCCATCCACTGCTACCTGCTTTTGAGATCTTCCCATTTCCACCTTCATTATATAGATGAGGAGACTGAGGTTCAGAAAAGATGCTAACAGCATTTGATGGCAATAATGAGATAGGTGCTATTCACATTCCCATTTTAGAGATTAGAGAACTGAGGCCCCAGTAGGGTCACCCATTGAATAAGTATCTGAGGCAGGAGATGAAGCCAGCCTCAGGGTCCAGCCCAAAATAACACAGGCTATTTTTTTGAATAGTAAAACTGGCACCCAGACCTAGATCCTCTGACTTCTAATTTAGACCTTTTGCAGTAAAACCTAGTTGTTTACCTAAGAAAAAGCCTTAAAAGACCACAAGGACCATCATCCTTTTATCTCCAGACTAGGATGAATCAGTTCCTAGAGTTTAGCACAGGGCTTGGCTCCTAGTAAGTGCTCAATAAATGCTTCATTCCAGTACTCGGAACACCCCAAACAGAATCCATCTTTTTTACTAAATATCTCCCAGACAGACAAATCTGATGGCCATCAATAAAGAAAAGGCTAATGCTTTGGTTCACAATTGTAATGGAATATGATTATTGTGCTGTAGAGATTGAGGGATGTGATGAATATAGAAGTCTAGGAAGACCTACCAGAACTGATGCAGGCTGAAGTCAGTAAAGCCAGAGAAACACCAGATACGATCACCACAACCATTCGGCTAGAATAATGACAAATCAATTGAAAATGAATGCTGGGAAATTGGGATGAACAAATCTGACTCCAAAGAATACAGATCCCCCTGCTCCTTTGCAGAGTCAAGGTTTATGAGTGTGGAACCCTGATTAAAAAGCTAGATTATATTTTTCTGACTCCAAAGAATACAGATGAAAAGATCCCCCTGCTCCTTTGCAGAGTCAAGGTCTAGGGTGTGGAACCCTGATTAAAAAGCTAGATTATATTTTTCTGACTCCAAAGAATACAGATGAAAAGATCCTCCTGCTCCTTTGCAGAGTCAAGGTTTATGAGTGTGGAACCCTGATTAAAAAGCTAGATTATATTTTTCTGACTCCAAAGAATACAGATGAAAAGATCCCCCTGCTCCTTTGCAGAGTCAAGGTCTAGGGTGTGGAACCCTGATTAAAAAGCTAGATTATATTTTTCTGACTCCAAAGAATACAGATGAAAAGATCCTCCTGCTCCTTTGCAGAGTCCAGGTCTATAAGTGTGGAACCCTGATTTTTTATGTGTTGATCGTTTTTCTGACTTTTTCCCCTCCTACTTTTTTCTTTAAAAAAAAAAATGTCTTTGTTATAAGCGACTGCTCTCTAGGAGGGATGAGGTAACAATATGTGGGAAATCTAGGCAATGTAAAAGAAAATATATGAATAACAATTGATTTTATGAAACTCCAGACACAAACAGGGCAATTTTGTTTCTTTATTGTGAGTTGTATTCAATTATAAAATTAATCTATAAAACTACATAATGGGAGTTTCTGTTTAATAGCCTCTTTACTTTGTATGTTAAAATGTATCCACTGATGACTTTTGAAAAATATGAAAAGGCAATTTCCCTCGAAGTGGCTGTTGTAGTGAGGACCTTGCTTTCCTCAATAACAAGGGATCCAGATTTAAAGTTGGGGAGGAACTTTAAAGGACATCGAGTCCAATTCTCTTTTTCTTCCAGTGGGGAAAATTAGATCTAGAGACAAGTGACTTGCCCTTGCTCTCTTATTCAGCCTTCTGGTACAAGGGCTGAGTTTGAAGCACGTGACCCTGTTCTTCCACCGAGGGGAGGGGGCACCTTGCACAGAAACAAGATGAAGACCTGCAAGATCACAAAAGTGGTCCTGCCTAGCCTGGTGCTAAGCCTCAGAGATGTGCCAGGATAGTTCCTGTCCTAATCTCACTAGTCACCTCCTCCATGAAGCCCTCCTGTTCTCCTTTACCTTGGAGAAAACTGACCATTCTGTTTCACTTTTCCTCTATCCTTGAGCAAATCCCTTCATATCCCCAGGCCTCAGTTTCCCTAAATGTAAAAAGAAGAGGTTGGATTCCATGGTGTCTGTGATCCCTCCCAGCTCCAGCTCTAGGATCCTCTCATCCCCAACCTTTGCCTCTGACATTATTAGCTGTGAGTTTATTTCGAACTCCATTAAGGACCTGAGTCCAGAGACTGTATAGGGATACAGGAAGGGCTAAATGACCATTTATTGAATTGAAATAGAACTTAATGGTCATCTTCCAGCTCCAGGCTAGTCACATTTCCTCCTTTGTATAAAATGAGATTGGACTAGGTGGCCTAGGTTTCTTCCAACTCTCTCTGTGCCTCAGTTTCCCCATCTGTAAAAAAAGGGGATGGGCTTCTGAAGTCCGAACTCTTGAGCTCCGAGGCTGGGCTAAGGAAGTCGGGGCGGCTGAGTTGGGATTCGAGGAGAGTGTGTGTGTGTGTGTGTGTGTGTGTGTGTGTGTGTGTGTGTGTGTGTAAGATCTGGGCAGCATGGCTGGGGGCTACAAGCCTGGAAGCTGGGGGTCACAAGAGGCAGTAGCGTGCCAGAGGGTTGCCCGGAGTGGGTGACAGGGAGGTAAGAGCCATAACATCCATTGTTTCTGCCACAGGCTGCTCATGGGCATCCGGGTGTCTCCTCTCCTCACCCTGTAAGGAGGCCCCGTGGGGCAGCGGGGCAATCGCCTTCCTAAAGCCGACCTTGAACAATTTCCCTTCTCTGGGGCTCGGTCTCTTCGGGGCTCCTGGAACAGTGGGGTCGGAGGGCCTGCGATGGCCCGGGATCCCCCTCTTGCATGGGAAGCAGTGGGAAGCATAAGCCTCCTGGCGGCTGGGACCTGACTCTGCTGTGACACCCTGGACTGAAGCTCTCTGGGTCTCAGTTTCTTGGTCTGTAAAAGAGTCTCCAGTGTCTTGTCTTCCAGAACCTGACTCGGCTCGTGGGGGAGGGCAGAGGTCCTGGGGGATTGGGCTCTGCAGGGAGCTGAGATCGCCTGGGAACCCCCTCTTTTTAGAGAAACTGAGGCACAGGTGTTCACCATTTGCCCCGGGCCGCACGAGGAGGAGGAGGACGGGCTTTGGATCCGGGCCCGTGGCCGAGGGGTGGCTTCGCCCGCGGCCCGGGACCCCGGAGGGGACGCGCAAAGCCCGCACCCCTGCTCCCCACCTGCCCCCGCGGACGGGAGAAGACCCGGAGTTTCTCCCGCATCCCCTCTGGAGCGGGTCCTGGGAGGAGCTCTCCCGGGGCTGAGGCGCAAAGCCCGGACTGGATCCGGGGAGCCGGAGCCGGAGCCGGAGCCGGCCGAGAAGTCCCCCCCCCAGCCCCCGGGCCCCGGGCCGCCGGCCGCCGGCCGCGGCCGCCTCGCGTCGCCCCTCTCCACGTGCGCCGGCCGTCCGGGGCCGCGCGGCCGGCTCCTCCGCCCACGGCAGGCTCGCAGCGTCGGGGCCGGAGCGTCCCCGCGGCCGCCAGGGAGGGAAGGGGTGCGCGGCGTGGGGGTCACGTGCCCTGCGGGGGGCCAGGAGCCCGCGGCTTAGCGGAGCTGTCTGGGGGCTCTCGGAGTCGGAGACTTCGGGGGGCGGCCGACGGAGCGGAGCTTGCGGAGCCGCCCCCGGGGCGTGGAGAGGAGGAGGGCAGGGGCAGGGCGAGGAGAGAGGGAGAGGAGAGGGAGACGCAGAAAGGAAGGACAGAGAAAAGTGGGAGCGCGCGAGGAGGCAAGGGAGGAGAGGGGGACACGGGGGAGCGAGGGGAGACAGACAGACCGGGGGGAGGAAGGGGAGCGGGGATCAGAGCGAGCCCCTTCAAACAGACGGGGAAAGAAGGAGGGAGACAGAACGAGACAAGGTGAGGGAGACAGACAGAGAGCTACAGGGAGGGAGGGAGGAGGACCACAGTCAGAGAGGGAGGGGAGGGGAGAGATGGAGTGAGACGAGAGGAGGAAAGGTAGAGGAACCGAGGCAGGAGAGGGAGACGGAGAGGAGGGAGGGCTCCGCGCAGACTGACAGAGAGAACCACCGGGGAGGGGGGTTGTGGGCAAGAAAAAAGAGCTCGGAGCACAGGCAAGTGTGAGCGGGAGCAGGCGGCGGGGAGCGAGAAGCGCGGCGCGGAGGGCCGTCGGGGATCAGCCCCTCGGGGCGGCAGAAGATGCTGAGGAGCCGGAGGCCGGCGGAGCCAGGAGCCCAGGCCCGGGGCAGGCGCCAAAGTTAGGGGGCCCCGGCCTGCGAGGGCCGGGCGGACGGGAGAGCCGGGCGAGCTGAGCGCGGGGGAGACCCCCGATCGGGACCCGCGCCCCGCCGCGCAGGACGAGTTTGGGGGAGGGGGGAGATCGAAGCCGCCCTCCTCCCCGGCCCGCGGCCCTCGCTCCCTCCGCCAGCACGGATCCAGGCCCGGCCGGAGGGACGGATTTCTCCGTGGGATGTAGCACCCACCGCCGGCCTTCAGTCTGGAGCTGTTTCCTCCAGAGGTTACGCTGGGAAACTCCGACCCCCCCTAGGTAAGGGCGCCTCCCTCCGCGTGCTGCTGTCCGGCCCGGGGCGGGGCTCCCGCCGGGCCGCGGACAGGGCAGAGGGGCTTCTCCCCCCCACCTCTCCCCGCCAGCTCCCTCCCTCCCTTCCCCAGCCCGGAGCTGTCCCGTGACCGCCGCCTTTCCCCGGCCGGGGGCGTCGGGGGTCGGGCTGGGCTCACGGCGGGTGGAGGGACCTCGGGGGCCGCGTCCTTGCCCGGCTCCTGTTGCTTTCCCCGCCCCCGAACTCCTTGTCCCCACCCCAGGGCGCTCGGAACTCGGCGGACTCGGAGTTCGATTGTCAGCCAGAATTGTCAGCTCAGGTCACATGAGGCGCACATCCCCGCAGCTCCGAGCCCCGGCGCTCCCTGCGCGGACCCCGCAGATTTCTCTAGTGCTTTGAGGTTTAGGAAACCTTCCCGGACGACCCCCGACCTGGGGAGGGGCTACTTGTTCCCACTTTCAAGGTGGGGAAAATCGAGGCTCCGGGATGAAATAAGGGATTGACCAAATGCTTCACAGTCGGATTTGAACCCGGCTCCCTGGGCCCTCTCCCCTCCCCAACGAATGGACCCCCCGACTTTGCCTGAACCCACCCCACCATGGGGGAGAGTTCCTCCGGCCTGGCCGGGAGGAGGTGGGGAGAGGAGGAAGAGGGAGGTCAGGGTCTGAGCTGTGAAGACTGCTAGGAGGGGGGAGGGTGGTCCTGGTTGCAGACTAGGACCTAGCATCCAGATCTGACACTTGGCAGCCCCGTGACCTTCGGCAGCTCCTAGCCCTGTCTCAGGCCCTCAGTTTCCCCATTCATAAAACAGGGGGTTGGATAGGTGGTCTGTGAAGTGTCTTCCTAGGATTTTCAGCCTCCTGACTGCTCAGGAGCCTTTCTCGGGGCCCCAGCGAGCCCTCTCTTTGGCCTTACTGACCAGTAGAATGCACCCCCCAATTAACTCCCCCCATTCTGACCCTTCTCTTTTCCCTCCCCACCCCATGTGCTGAGGAGGGATCACGCCTGGGGCTCTTGGATGTGGGAGAGATCAGTTAGCTGGGTAGCTGAAGGAGTTCCCCCTCCCCCCCATTTTTCAGGTAGGGAAACTGAGGTCTGGGAGAGAGAAGAGACTTAGGATCCTAAAGATGTAGAACTGGAAGGGACCTTTAAGGTCCTCTAAGTAAAATTACTTGCTCAAGGTCACACAGACAGTTAATGTCAGACCTGTTGCTTGAAGGAAGCAGGCGGGCCTGGATGGGGGCCTGGGGAAACGGACTTTTCTCTATCTGGTTCTCAAAAAATGCAGTCCCGAGGGTGATCAGAGACCTCACACACGGTTATGTGACTGGAGAGGTAGCAGAGAGAGCGACTGACTCCCATTTGGAAGGTCTCACTTGGAGACCTTGCTTTGCCATTGGCTGGCTCCGTGACCTTGACCAAATGGCTCAAGCTCTCCACTCTATGTCCTTCTTTGAATAGTGAGGAGTCAGACTGAGCTTTCTCCTGGTTCCAACGTTCGATGCCCCAGCTCCTGGGCCTCCCACTGCTCTCCGGTTCCTAGGAGGATGGCCGGTGGGTCTCTGAGTTTAGGGAGGGGGCTTTCATCTCTGGAATAGGTCTGCAGGTTAAGGAAGCGGAAGATGCACATCTGGGTGGGCCCCGCCAGGAGGGGGTCTCTGGATTTGAGCAGCTCTCTAGCTTAATTAGGGCTGAGGATTCGCCACCAAGCAATGAATTCCCTACATTCTCCTTTCTAGTTGTGTGACCTCAGAGAAGCCAGTTCACACTGTGGACCTCAGTTTCCTTTCTTGTAAAATCAAGCGATTGGATTAGCTGGGTTTTTGAGGGTGTGCCCATTAAGTCTCATGATCCTGGTATTTTGGATGCTGGGAGGAGCGGGTCCCTCGGCCATCTCCCACCTTCCCGGCTCTCCGGAATGGTCACGCCAAATGGTCAAGCCCGGAGCGCTGCCATGTAGCTACCGTCACCCCATCTGGGGTCAGGGACCAGAGGGGAGGCCAATGGGAGGAAGCAGCCGACTCCTAGGGGAGATCTCGGGGCTAGAGGAGACACTGAGATGGAAGCTTTTGATGGAAAATCAAGGGATCCTAGTTCTCGAACTCGAAGGAGTCTGGGAGGCCAGCTCATCCGACCCCTTTGTTTTTCAGCTGAGGAAACTGAGTCTCCAGTAGGTTAGGTGATTTTCTCAGGGTCACATGGATAGTGAAGGGGCTCAGGTGATCCTCTGGGAGTGAAAGAAGAGAGAAGGCCATCGGGGGGGCCCTTTCGTGATCCCTTGCATAAAGTTAATCGATGAGCCTTTATTAAGTGCCAACTGTATGTCGGACATAATAGTAGACACAGATGGCCTGGAAGTGAGTGCTGTATGAAGGACTAGGGCACTTTTGGGATGAGGTCTCGAGATTCCCCAAAGCCATCTCTTGGAATGGGGGGCTGGCGAGGAGGGAAGAGCCGGGCTTAAAGGGATGTGTTCCTGCTTTGGCTCTGGTAGCGTGGGGGTGCAGAAGGGCGGGAGGAGAGCACCACACGGCCCCGCTCGGGTGTTGAGGGGGAACCAGTCCTCCACTGGGACGCCTGAGTCATAGGGACATGTTACCTCCATGACATCGTGTATAGGAGGCAACAGCCGCTCAATGTCAGCGCCTGGGAAGGGAGGGCTGGGTGGGGGTGGGGTTAGGGACTGAGGGGAGGCGGGCGGGCTGGAGTTTGGAGCGGCAGCCTGGGAGAAGGAGCTGGGAAGAGAGAAGGAAGGGAGGGAAGGTTCGGGGCTGGCTCGAGAAGCAGGTGGGCTCGGGGAGAGGGTGCTGCTGGGAGCGAACTGGGGAAGGAAGTGGAGGGGCCCGGGGCCCGGGTGGCGCGGCCTGGGGGAGCTGCCTCGGCCCGCCGCCGGGCTCCCGGGCTCCCGGGCTCCCGACTTCTCTCTCCTGCAGCTTCCAGCACTCCTCTCTTCTCCTCCACATCTCCATTTTTCGTGCCTCTCCCCCTTGGATGCCAAATTTGGCTCACGCAATCTGTCGTCTCTTCTCTGAGATTGGCACGGGGACCAAGCACATTACATCACCATTTCCAAGGGGGAGTGGGGGGGGGAGAAAAGGGGAAGAGAAAGAAGGGGCCGGTCCCTCTGACTTGTCTCTTGTACAAATGCACGCTGAGCCAGGGGGTGGAACCTCCTGTCCTGGGGAGGCTGGGAAGGCGGGCCGATTCTTTGGGTCTCAGCGTTCTCATCTGTGAAATGGGCCCGTTGGGATTTCTGCCACCCGCCTGCCTCTCGGGGCGCCTGGGAGGAAAGCCACTTGGAAACTTTGAAGGGTGGCAGAAATGGGAGCTATTAATACTCTCTCTCCAGAGCTTGCTCATGCTCCCAGCCTCCTTCTTTCCCCGGGCTGGGAAGGTTGGGTGGGTGGCCAGGGGCAGAGCCTAGAGGCTGGGGAGGCAGAGCTCTCCGCTTCTATTCTTAGACCCGGGGCTGACTCCGATCACCCCCTCCCCCTGCCCTCCAGGTGAGTCTTTGGGGCTCAGCAGGGAAGGGAGGAGAGTCAGCGCTTCCCCACAGAGACCTGCTTCCCTCAGCTCACCGTGGGGAGCCGGGGTGAAGGGCTGGAGAAAGATCTGGATCCAGTCCTAGTCTGCTGTTTACCTTATGTGTGCCAGTAGCTCCCCTCTCCAGGGCTCAGTCTTCTTCTCTGTGAAATGGGAGCACTAGAGATGCTCTCTAAAGTCTGCTCCACACTTCTGCAGGAGGATGCTCAGTGCCAATCTCTCTCTTGGGGCTCAGTCTTCTTATCTGTGAAATGGGAGCGTTGGAGACGCTCTCAAAAGTCTGTTCCATGCTTCTGACAGGAGGGGGCTCAGGTTCAATCACTCCCCCCTCTCTGGGGCTCAGTCTTATCTGTGAAATGGGAGCATTAGGGATGCTCTCTAAAGTCCGCTCCACGCTTCTGACAGGAGGATGTTCAGGGAACAAAACTCTTCCTTAGAAAAATGATTTCTCCCTCTGGGAGCTGGCAACCCCAGAGGTTCCAGCCCAGGGAATATCATGTCTCACCCTGGGATGTTCCTGGAAGTTTAGTGAGTTCTGAAGCTTGCCCATTGACTCCCAGCATGCCATCGTCAGTGCCACCGCCGCTGCCACTCCCCCCTTCCCCCTCACTGCTCCTACCACCTTTATCACTACCGCCATCTCGATGCAACAGGGACATAAGGGCAATAAAATGGAAGAGTCTTTGCCCACAGGGCGCCTGTGTTCTCCTGGGACACAGGAGCTGCTTGATTACCAGTAATGTCAAACTGAAGGAGAAAGCAGGCCACTAAATCCCTCCAGAAGGATCCCTGCAGGCAGTGTGGCCACTGAGAAAATCACTTTTTTAAAAATTTATTTTTATTTTATTTTATTTTGGCTGAGGCAACTGGGGTTAAGTGACTTGCCCAGGGTCACACAGCCAGTTAAGTGTATGAGACCAGATTTGAACCCAGGTCCGACTGACTTCAGGACACCACCAAGCTGCCCCAATTTTTATTTTTTTAAAAAATCCTATATTACCATCACCTGTGTTCTACTGTATATATATATATGTTTACTTTGGTAACTATTTCCCAGTTACATTTTACTTTAATTCAACCCACTCAGGACATCGTGGGTCACAGCAGCCCTTGTTTTTGACACTTCTTGTAAATGGTTAAGTACAAAGTAGAACAAAAAGGAAGGAGGAAACAATGTAGACAATTAGAACCTTTCCAGTCATTCTTTCATCTGATCCGCATAATATGAGGCAGGTACTGTTATGATGCCCATTGTACAGATGGGAAAACTGAGATCCCAAGAAGCCAATCCCTTATTAGTATATGTGAGGGCAGATCAGGCCACACTGGCCCCAGAGATAGGAAGGGGGTGAGGAAGGTACTGGGGGAGTAGGAGGCAGGGCCAGGATAAACGCAATAATAATCGTGGTAATGACTCCCATTTCTGTAGTATTTAAAGGAAGCAGTGTGGAAAGAGCCAGGACTCTGGAGTCTGAGGATCTGTGTTCAAATTCTGCCTCATATGCTTAATCTCTGTTTCCTTGTGTGTCAAATAAAGGCATTGATCGGGTAGCTTTTGAGCTTCCTTCTAGGATCTTGAGATGATCCATTGAGTGCTCACACACTCACATTTCAGTGGCCTCACAGATATCCATCCACAAGCATTTATTAAACACCTGTTGTTTGCTAAGAGAGGCCAGCTAGGTGGTGCTGCGGTACCCAGAGCGCCAGGCGTGGGATCAGAAAGCCTCATCTTCCTGAGTTCAAATCCAGCCTCAGATACGTACTAACTGTGTGACCTTGGGCAAGTCACTTTACCCTGTTTGCCACAGTTTTGTCATCTGTAAAATGGTCTGGAAAAGGAAAGGGACAAATTATTCCAGTTTCCTTACAAAAAAAAAAAAAAAGACTAACCACATGCAGTCAGCATGGGGAATAACAGAAAGGCAAAAGGCAATGACAACTAAGCCCATCCTATGCTTCCAGACCTTCCTTTTACCCCACATCCTGCTGGGAGATGGAATAGTGGTGATAATCAGCCATTGACCTTGTGGACCCTGCCCCGGTCAGTGCCTACTTCTCCGAAGGACACTGGAGTCCCAGAATACTTGAACTGAGAGGGATCTGTAGGGTGCTTTTTTCAGTGGATCTCTTTGACAGTTGGAAATAGAGGGACTTAGGATTTTGAGCCAGCAGGGCTCTTGGAGATCATCTAGTTCAATCCCCTCATTTTTACAAAAGGGTAAACTAAGGCTGGGGTCCCACAAGTAGGAAGTATTAGAGGAGAGATTTGAACTCGGGTCCCCTGAGACCCAATCTTTCACGCTTTCCCCTCCACCACATTCATTCTTGGAGCCCAAGGCCAATGGGTTTGGGTGGATGGACATTGGGCAGTGGGACATCGGGGAGCAAAATCCCAACAAAATCCCATTCTTTTTGATTCTCAGGAGGAGGGCGATATAGTTGTTATTATCCCCTTTTATTTGATCAGGAAACTGAGAGCAGATGATTTTCCCTGGATGCTGTGGCTAACAAGTGCCCGAGGTAGGGCTCAAACCCAGAGTATTGCTTTGTCCACTGGGCCAGATTGCCCCTTTTTAAGATAGCGAGCTCCCCATCACTGAAAGTATTCAAGCTGGCATTGAATGTATATTTCAATCTTCCGATAGAATGTGAGCTTCACGAGGGCAAGGAATTGTTTCGGTTTGTCTTTGTAAGGGAGGCAGGCCAAATCCCATCCCTACCACGCACTGGCTGTGTGACCTTAGATAAATCACCTAATTTCTCAACGTCTCTGGCAACTTTTTTAGACTACAAATTGTACAACATGTGCCAGGATGTCTTTCTTCAGCAAGGAAATTATGGGTCCAATCAACAAAACTATAGCAAATCAGTCTCTGGAGCATAGCTCAGTGGCTGACATACAGTAAGTGCTTAATAAATGCTTGGTCATTTGAATCCATGACCACTTTAACGTTAGGGAGGCATCCTGCTTTGGGAGGTTGGGCCCTGAAACTGTTGGGTTATAAAATCAGGGGATCCACCTAAGAGCCCGGAAGGGTAAAGCATCCCTGCTCCCAGGCACGTGCTCTGGGACATGCTGTGTCTCCCAAGTCAAATTCCCATCTTGGTCTCAAAAACAAACAAACAAAAAAAAAAAAAACCAGGAGTCCACCTGATCTTAAAGGTAGACTTTGGGGGGGACTTATTAGGTTGGTCCCTCATTTCTATCCTGGGATTCCCTGGGAAGTACATACAGGACAATAATAACAATGACAACAACAGAATAGCCATCCCTTGTTACAAATATTAAAAAAAACAACAAAAGGAAAAAAATCATCAAGGAAATGATAAAAATAAAATGTTAATTTAAAAAATAAATAGAAAAAAAAAGCCTTTCATCAAGACTAGCCATGTCATCAGCTGAGCCTGGCAGTTTATGTTGTGCTCGGTGACTGGAGCCCCCCACCTCGGCAGGTGGGTAGTGAACTGAGCTGAGGAGCACCTCAGACTTCAGAACGTAACATTTAACAAAGCACTCAACTTTTTCTTAAACTAGGGGACAGGGGATTTCCTATGAGGTATTTTTTTCTAAATCTGTGATATTACAACTCCTTCTTCATCACCATGCTTGATAACAACTGTAATTCCCATAGGTCTTAGAAAGCTTTCCATGTGTTAAGAATGTTATCTTATTTGATTCTCACAACAATCCTGAGAGGGAAGTGCCATTTGACAGAAGGGAAACTGAGGCAGGCAGAGAGGTAATGACTCACTTGCTCAGTATCCCACAGGTAGTAAATATCTGAGGCTGAATTTGAATTCAGGTCTTCCTGACTCCAGATCTTCTGGTTTCCTGGTCAGTGTCTACTTCTGCCAATAGATACCAGAGTCCCAGAATACTTGAACTGAGAGGGATTTTTAGCATGCTCTTTTTCAATGGATCTATTTGATAGTTGGAAATAGAGGAAGAGGGACTTAGGATTTTGAGATGGCAGGGCCTTCAGAGACCATCTAGTTCAATCCCCTCATTTTTACAAAAGGGTAAACTGAGTCCAAGGTCACAGCTTTTGGGGGTTGGATTTTTTTATTCTTTTATTTTTTTCTTTTTTAAATTCTTTTTTATGTTCTTTGCATGCATTTCTACGATGCATTAAAGTTCACAACTTCATGTGGTGGTCAGAACAAGTATCATCATCCCCCGGTGCCCCCTCTATCTCTAAAAAAGTCAAGAACCAGTAGGTTTAGGGGATTTAGGCAAGATTACAAAGAAAGTCTCAGGGATGACTCCCAGGCTGGTGTTCTCACTGTTCATTCAGCTTGTAGACGCTGAGATAAGGATACGCCCTGGTTCAGTTACTGAGCCGCCGTGGGGAGCTAGCTCACCTACTTCAAGGATTGGGAGGTGGGGAGCACTGTGGAATGTAGCTCTGAGTACCAGTGTCCACCCTCATTTAGTTCAAGAAAGGGGGAGTTAGAGGGAAGTCTGGCCCCTCGACCCTGACCCAGCCTCCAGCCACAGTCACATGGGAAAACCAATGGCTCAGCATCCTTTTTACAGTTCCTCGACTTCCCTCCTGCCCTTGGGAACAGATGTGGGCAAAGGAGACTGAGCTGCCTTAACTGCTGAGTGACCCTCCTCCCAGAGACCATATAGCTCCCTCCTTTCTTCTGTCCCCTCTTCCATCCTTATAACCTCTCCTCTCCTCCACTTCCTTCCCTTCCCTTCCCCTCTCCTCTACCTCTCCCTTCCTCTTTCTCTTTCAATTTCTTTCTCTCTCCATCAATCTTTTCTCCCTCCCTTTTTCTTATTTTTCATCTACAATTATTGTTGGCTTCTTTTAAAAATTATTTATGTTATTTTAATTTATAGAATAAAACTAGCCTTTTCATAATACAGGACAACAATCACTATCACAACCAAGAACACTGAGCTGGGAACTCTAGCAACCTGACTCCTCATCCCAGTCTTGTCATTGCCGTGAGGAACTGGGCTTTAGTTTCTTTACGTATAAAATGAGTGGATTACAGGAAATCAAAGTAGTAGAGTAGGATAGAGGTAATCTAGTTTGGGCCCCAGGCCCAAGGAACAGCAATGACCTGCCCAGGGTCTCAGTTAACAAGACACTTTAGAAAGAAATGAGATTCAAACCCAGGTTCTTTAAACCCAGTATCTTCTTTAAACCCAATATCTTCTCCATTTTCAGAACATGACATGACTTTCCAGCTCTGGCTTTGTGTGATTGGAAGACAATTGTATTTCTAAGGCCCCTTCCTTATCCCCAGGAGGCTTTGGTCTTTATCAGTGAGAGGGTTGAATGCCCCTGGGTAGAAGATCAAGATTTGAGGAAGGGGATTCTGGGTTAATGAGACCACTGGAGCATAGGAAAGAATGCTGAATCAGAGACCAGGGTTTGAATTCCTGTCCTGACACTAGCTGAGTGAGCTCAGGCAAGTCACATAGTCCTTTTCTGAACTTCTCGGAATCACAGATTTTAGGACCTCAGCACTGCCTCAACTTACATTCAGAAAGAATCGCCACTATAACATTCCTGACAAGTGGTTTTCCAGCTTCTGCCTAGAGACCTCCAAGGAGAGGGAACCTCTTGGGCTCATCTACCACCTCCTGGGATAACCCATCCACTACCTTTTGGGATAGTCCACCTACAACCTTTTGGGATAGCCTACCTACTACTTTCTGGGATAGCCCATCTACCATCTCTTGGGACAGTTCACCCACCACCTCCTGAGGTAGCCCATTCACGACCTCTTGGGATAGCCCACCTACAACCTTTTGGGATAGCCCCCCTACCACCTCCTGGGATAGCCCACCCACTACCTTGTGGGATAGTCCACCTACCACCTCCTGGGATAGCCCACCCACTACCTTGTGGGATAGTCCACCTACCACCTCCTAGGATGACCTACCCATCACCTCTTGGAATAACCCACCCCATGTTGGATCAGGCTTCTGATAGTGAGGAACATTTTCCTGATCACAAATCTAAATTGGTCACTTAGCAACTACTTCCTGCTTTTCCTGCTTGCCTTTGAGAGCCAAACAAAGTCCAACCCCCTCTTCCATATAAAGACAGCTATAATGGCCCCCTTACATCTTCTCTAGACTAAACACCCACAATTCTTCCCATTTGTCCTCCTATGACACGGAGTCTCAGTTTTCTCATCTGTAAAATGGGGGGAAGGCTAATACTTACATTACCTACCTTTCATCTGTGAAGAAAGCCCTGTGGAAGTGTTCTAAAGTCCTACAGAATGGGGGACATCGTCATTATAGCTGGCTGTTTCCCCATTTGTTTCTATGGCTCCAGGGTTGAGCCCCCTGCCTTGCCTGTAGTTCGTGATGAATTGGACTGAACTTCAGAGGGTCTGGGATGTAGCAAAAGTGGGCAGGCGTCCGAATCCTGGAATTGGAGTCGGTCAACAAGCATCTATTAAAATCTTACTGTATGCAAGGGGAGGAAACGACGGTCCCCGGCCTCGCAGAACGCATGTTCTAGTGGGGGAGATGATGCAGAGAACTGTACAGAGCAGATGTGTGCAGGGCAAATGGAAGGTAATCTGGGGATTAGAAGTGGGGGCTGGGGAGGAGCTGGAGGCAGGATTCGGAGGGGGGGAGCCAGCTTCAAGGTTATTTGGGCTTTGGGAGGCTGTGCTCTTGAGATGGGGAAGGGAAGGGAAGGATCTAAAGTGGAGCCTGAGAAAGACTGAGTCATGCTTCCAGCTCACCTTCCCACTCCCCTCCCCCTCTCCCCACTGCGCCACCCACTGTGCCTCCCACCCTGTCAGCTGAAGCTCCCCAGGGGAAGAGTGCAATGTCAGAGCTCCGCCGGTCCGGCCCCCCGCTTGGCGCCTGTTAAAGAGCAGTGACTTGGCTAGGGTCACTTAGAGAGTTAGCGGCAGGAGACCAAACTGCCCCGTCCCTGCCCATAACCCTGACTCGGGGAGCCTGGTCCCCCCCCCCCCTTTGGGAGCAGTCACTCTCTTGGGTTGGGGGAGGGACACTGGATCCTAGATGGTGAAACAGGACTCGTGGCTAACCTGCTTCTGTTAATAGGCCCTTTCTCCTCAAGACTCAGTTTCCCCATCTGTAGAATGGGCTTTTCTAAGGTCTGCCATCCCAGAACTCTGGCCTGGTGGGTGAAATGCTAAGCATGGAAAGAAGCAATTCAACTCCCGTCTCTGTGACTCTAGACACGTCCCCCCTCCCCAGTGCCTCAGTTCCCTCATCTGTCCGTCCCTGACAGTGAACGGGGTTGGGTCCATCCCAACAGTCCATCCTTCTGGGGCTGGGGAGGGGGCCGGGGGTGGGGGCTCGGTAACCTTTCCGCCTCTGTCACCCTCCCGGGAGACCGCTGAGCACAGCCCCGCTTCTCCAATCTTTATTTTTCTCTCTGCTCCTCTTCCCCTCGTTACGTGGGCTGATCACTGCTCAAACTTTTAATTCAGATGGTAATTAAAATAATAATATAGGATGAGCCCCCTTCTGGCGGTGACGCTGCAGCTGGCTCGGCCCGGCTATGAATAGCTTTTGAGTCACATACACATATACACTCTCACACACACTCCAGGGGTGGTGGGTGGGCTGGGGGGACGGGGGTGGGAGCTCTTGCCTCCTCCTCCTCCGTGGCTGGGGGCACGAGGGAGGCTTGATTTTTCCCTTTCTGTCCCCCCCCATTCTGTCACCTGCTTTGGGTGCAGAGAAGGGGTGTCTGGGAGATGGGGCGCATTAAGAACCTCCAGAGATGGGGGGCAGCTGGGTGGGGCAGTGGGTAGAACAGCAGCTCTGCAGTCAGGAGGACCTGAGTTCAAATGTGGCCTCAGACACTTTGTGTGTCCTTGGGCAAGTCACTTAACTCCAATTGCCCCTGCAAAAAAAAAAAAAAGACCTGTCATCCCAGGGTTCTCATTACACAGGTGAGGCTGAGGCTGATGGGAAAATCTTAGAGGCCATCCTCCTCCCCTTGAGAGGGATAGTGGCTGGAGTGCTGGGCTCAGAGCTGGGAGGGCTTGGGTACCCTTCCTCATCTGTGACGTGAGGGGGCTCTGGGAGCTCTCCAAGGTCTGTCCTAGTTCTTGGTTAAGTGGTACAGGCTGAGAAGTAGCTTGGAGATTATTTACAGATGAAGGAGCCGAGGTCCAGAGAGGGTCAGCCCATTTCACAGGGAAGATAACTGAGGCTTAGAGCAGGGAAGGGACAGGAGGTGGCAGAGCTAGCATCTGACCTCAGAGCCGCAGACTACACATTTGGGGCTGATTTCCACTGTCTTACATTCTACCCATTCTTTGTGCATTCATGTGGATTCAGCTTGCCGGGATGGGAAGATGGCAGCCAAATAGTGGCTGGTCAGGGGGTTTCTCTGTCAGGCTGTCGCCATCTGGGCCTGGGCTGGGTGGAGGTCTCCGGAGCTACTTTGGGGAAGAGATGGTGGAAGGCCTGGCTTCAGACCCCAGCCCTCATACAGGTATGACTTTGGGCGAGTGACGTTTCCTCCATGGAGCCTCAGTTTTCCTATCTGTAAAGTGGAGCAGTAGGACGAGATGACCATTAGGGTCTCCTCCAGCTAGAGCTCTGACGCCATGGTCCATGGCTGGGGAGGGGAGAACCTTAGGCCAGGTCCGCGGGGTGGACATGGACAGCAAGCTTCCTGTAATCTGGGCCCCAGGAACCGTCCTTTCAGTCCCAGGAGAGCTGATTTGGGGGGTTTTTGGGACCCCAGAACAAAGCAGGTGTAGTTTGTTGATGTGATTTTATGACATTTGGAACTTAAGGGGTCCCTAAGTCCCCCCCTCACTTTTCAGCTGAGAAGACCCAGAGCTGGAGGAGGAGGTCTCCCCCCCCACATCCAGACTTCTTTTTATCCACTGAGGGATTGGCCAGCGTCTCTGAGGGCCTTTCTGGGGGTCTCGGGGGGCCCATCAGGGTGGGCTCAGCACCGCAAGGTTCTGAAAACCCGACTCCCAGCCAGGCCGTCCTTCAGCCATGGCTCCGGGCCGCCTCCGGAGGGGAAGGACCCAGCTGTAGCGCAGCTGCTCAGGGCCAGGAGGAAGTGGCATAAATACCAGCTCCAGGCAGAGCTAGAGGTGGGGGATGGAGGCAGCCCTGGCAGAGGCTGGAGGGCAGCCAGGGCCAGGGGCTGGTGGACAGGGGGGACTGGCGCCCCGACCCAGACCTTCCTAGAGAGAGGGGCTGGGGGTATGGGGGAAGGGGGGTACTGTCTTCCTGGGCTGGCACCAAGCCCCTCCCTCACACAGCTGGGTCTGGCATCGGTGCCCCTCCCCTGTCTGCCAGGTCAAACTCAAGAAAGGAAGGAGATATGGGAACAGTAGGAGAGGGGGCTGGGATCCTTACCTGAATCAGTAAATATATGACAGTAATTGCCGGCATGAACATAATAAAGTTGGCAAAGAATTTTTAAATTCTGGCAGGCAGGGGTTATCTTTAATCTCTATTTTACAGAGGGGGAAACTGAGGCAGGCAGCAGTCTCACAGCTGGGACGCTTCTTAGTCACTTTAGAACTCAAGTCTTCCTGACTCCAGACCTAATTCTCTGTCCACAGTATCATGGAAGGGACTTTGGGAGTCAATGAGTTTTAAATTCCTTCATTTTACAGATGGGGAAACCGAGGTGGACAGAGGCTAACTGACTTGCCCAGGATCACACAGCCAGGGAGCGTCTGAGGCAGGATTTGAATTCAGGTCTTTCTAACTCCAGTGCTAGCTCTCTACCCAATGCCATAGCGACCTCTCCTACAGTAGAGGAATATATGAGATGGGAGAGAAATAATACTGGCAGGGTAGGACAGTCTTAGAGTGCCAGGAGGAAGAGTTTGAACTTTTAACAGCTCTTTGTTGGGGGAGATGAGCCTGACAGGGTCGGAGAGGGAAGACGATGGGGGTGAGCGCAGAGGGCGCTTGCCCGGGACGGAGGCTGACGGGCGAGGGGAGTGGTCCACGGGCCCTCTGAGGTACAAACCTCTGAACCAGCGCGGGGCAGGTGGCTGGCTGTGGGCCTCAGTGGGGCTCTGCAGCTGCTTGGAGGGAGCTTGCACTTGACCTTGTGGAGAACATCTCCTTGGCTCTCAATCAATGCCCGCCCCAGCGTGGCACAGAAATGGGCAAGGGTGGAGAACAGAGGGCCTGGTGGGAAGGGAGGTTGGGGGGGGCAGCCAGCCAGCCAGGCAAAGAGACAGAGACAGAGAGAAACAGACAGACAGAGGTAGAGATTGAGAGGGAGGGAGGGAGGGAGGGAAGGAGGGAAGGGGAGAGAGAGAGAGAGAGAGAGAGAGAGAGAGACAGAGAGAGAGAGAGAGAGAGAGAGAGAGAGAGAGAGAGAGAGAGAGAGACAGAGAGAGAGAGAGACAGAGAGACAGAGAGAGACAGAGAGAGAGAGAAAGAGAGAGAGAGAGAAAGAAAGACAGAGAGAGAGAGAGAGAGAGAGAGAGACAGAGAGAGAGAGAAAGAGAGAGAGAGAGAGAGACAGAGACAGAGAGAGAGAGACAGAGAGAGAGAAAGAGGTAGAGACAAACAGAAATAGAAATAAAGACAAAGATACAGAGATAAAAGAGAGGCAGACAGAATGAGAGAGACAGACACAGACAGATGAGACAGAGACAGACAGACACACAGACACAGATAGGACAGACCTGCATGGAGGAGCAGCAGACAGCTGGTAGAGCATGGGGGAGCACGGGCTCTCACCTTCTATATTTCTCTCAGACTAGGGGTTGGGGCACAGGTCCCCAGTTCTGGCTCTAGGCAAGGACAGTCATTTTTCTGTTCTAGCCTCGGTCTCCTTTCCTACAAAGGTGCTGTCGTAGAGGATGACATAAGACAATATACATAAAGCACATTAAAAATCACAAAGTGGGTGAAGCCTTAGAGTTATGATTCTAAACTTTCAGGAACACACTAATAAGCGCTAGCATTTATATGGTACCTACTATGTGCCAAACACTGTGCTACGTGCTTTACAAATATACTATTTGGCGTTATTTAATCCTCACAACAAATGGGAAGTAGAAACTACCATTTCCCCATTTTACAGAAGAAGAAACTGAGACAGAAGGGTTAAATGTCTAGACTGAGCAAATCTAGTAAGCATCTGAGGTTGTATTTAGACTCAGGTCCTCCTGGCTGCAGGCCCATCACGCTCTCGCCACTGAGCCGTCTCTTGCTGCTATTTCATCATCTCCATCTCCCATGATATCCCTTGTAACACAAGAATGAAAAAAGAAGCAGAAGCAAGCCCGGCCGATGCATCAGTTGCATGCCATAGCGTCCCCCCCCGTGGCCCCTCACCTCTGCGGAGGAGGGAGAAGGACACAGGACCACATTTCTCCTTTGGGGCTGTTTGCGGGCATCGTGATTCCCCGCACTGAAGCCTTATTGTCACAGAGATCATCGCCAGGATCTTATGTAAATCTCACATTTACCAAACCACGGGGCCCCCATGAGCCTGCTTTTCTCCTCCCTCCCCCCTAGTGATTCTTCTGCGTCTGGGACCCCTTTGGTGATCAGGCCCACGAAGCTTCTCGGCCCTTTCTCGGGGGTCACACGCCTAAGAAATGCTCTCTTTCAGTTGGATGTTAGTGAAGAAATCCATCATTTCCCCATCCAAGGTCCCTTGAAATCTATGGCATCCTCCTCTAGTCTGTTTCACTTGATGATCTCATTCAATCCCATCGGTCCAATGATCATCCCTGTGCATCCGACTCCCAGATCTATGTACTGAATCCTAACCTGAGCCCCCGGGCCCACGTTTCCTACGGCCAATGGGACGGCTCTGTTTGGGGGTCCCGTTGGGCCTCTCAAACCCAACTGTCAAAAAGGGAAGCATCCTCTCTACCCCTATTGCTGTGGAAGGCAGCCCGATCCTCCGGCCCCTCAGACTCACAATCTAAGTCACCCTGGATCCCCATCTTTCTCTCACCCGCTCTATCCACTATGGTACCAAGCCCTGTCGATGTCCCCTCCGAATCCGTTCATGGGATACCGATGATCAGCTCGCCCTTATGACTTAAACTCAGGGTAGAGACCAGATGATTGACTATCGGAGTAAAGGAAGGAGGGAAGAAAAGCTCTTATTAAACTCTTACTCTGGCCCAAGCACGGGGCATAGATCCAAAAAAAGTCCCTACCCTCAAGGAGCTTCCATTCTGGTGCAGAGAGAGTACTTTTAGGGGACTGGCCACTTCAGGAGGAATTGATTTACAAGGTCGAGTAAAACAGTGGGACAGTCCATCCAAGTGTCCGTCCCGGGAGCCATGAACAGTCTCCATAGTCTGTTTTGGATGGTGGGGCCCCCGTAGCTTACTCTCTAGGAGGAAAAAAAAATAATGATGGAGTTTCAGAAGGATTAAAGCAGGGGTTCTCAAACTATGGCCTGCGGGCCAGATGGGCCCTCTGAGGACGTTTATTCGGCCTGCTGGGTTATGGCAAATGGGCTGAGGGGCGGAGACAGAGTGTGAGCTTTTGTTTTTACTATAGTCTGGCCCTCCAACAGTGTGAGGGACAGTGAACTGGCCCCCTATTTAAAAAGTTTGAGGACCACTGGTTAAAGGATTATCATTCATCTATGCTACTGATATGGCTATGTTCTAGCCCTGGGGATGGCTTCTGCATCCATAGGGAAGCATATATATATATATATTAGAGATGAGAAGAGAAGCTTATTGTGGGAGGGAGTTTAGAATAGAGATCGTCAGAGCTAGAACATGGAACATCAGATCTAGGAAGGAGCTTAGAACATAGGATATCAGGGTGGGAGAAAGCTTAGAACATGGAATATCAGAGGTGGGAAGGAGCTTAGGACATAGAAGGTCAGGGCTGGAAGGATTGATCCCAGCATTCCACTTCCGTGCTGGTGCTCTTTCTGCATTCTCCCTAAGTAACCAAGAACTCCAGGAGGTTATGGCAGTGGGGGGGGGGTGTAGAGGGAGGAGGAAGAGGAGGAGGAGGAGGGCCAGCACCTTTCCTCCCCTACCCCTGCAGCCCCTGGCAGCTCACCTCCACAGGATGCTGAAAGGTTGTTTGGAGCCATGTCTTCTCTTTGAAACTACCCGTGGCTTCCTCCCCCAATTCAGAATTTCTTAATTTGAGATCCACAGACCCCTGAGATGTCCATTGGTAGATCTCAGGGGATTCTTGAACTTAGATGGGAAAAAAGTCCCTCTTTATTTCAATAGAATTGGTTTCCTTTGAAATCCATTATATATACATTTATTTATTTATTTATTTTTTGAGGCTGGGGTTAAGTAACTTGCCCAGGGTCACACAGCTAGGAAGTGTTAAGTGTCTGAGACCAGACTTGAACTTGGGTCCTCCTGAATTCAGGGCTGGTGCTCTATCCACTGGGCCACCGAGCAGCCCCAAAATCCATTATCTTTTGAGGTAGCCAGTAAGTGCAGTGGATAGAGCAGTAGCCTTCAAGTCAGGAGGACCAGTTTAAATCTGGTCTCAGATACTTCACACTTACTAGCTGTGTGACCCTGGGCAAGTCACTTCACCCCAACTGCCTCAGGTAAAAAACAACAAGAAGAAATCCATTACTTTTTAGTATGCATTTAAAGATGTGACTCTAGAAGGGTCCACAGGCACCCCGGATTCCTGATGTAACAAAGGTGAAGAACGTTTGCCCTCTGCCCATGAATCCTTGACCCTCCTTCAGGAAGCCTTCACTTGGCTTTCTTACCTCTCCTTAGCAAAGGGGCCGCTCCCTTCCCCAGATCACCTCCCTCTCCGGTCCTCCCACCTGCTCCCCAAGAACTCCCCTAGCACTTCATAGAAGAGAGCTTATTTTAAGCCTCATGACAGCCCCAAGGGGAGAGAGAGGGGATGAATCTCCCCATTTTACAGAGGATGGGACTGAGGAGCAAATGAAACAACTTCCCTACAGTCACCGAGGCACCTAGTGAGTGGCCAAGATGGGACCAGGGCAGAGGTCCTGGGCCCCGGCCCTCAGTCACGGCTCCCCACCCGGCCTGTCTCCCCTTCTGCCGAACATCTCCAGGAGCCTCGGAGTGATGCTGGGAGGCAGGGGCAGCCTCAGTCTGAAGAGCCCACTTGTCTGAAAATAGCTCCTTCCCAATGGCTCTCTGTAGAGGGATCGGGCAGAAAGTGCTTGGCCCTGGAGGGCAGAGCTGGGGATGGAGGAGGAGGAGGCACATTCTGACTTAGTATAAGGATGATCTTTGTGGATTGGAGCTGGGCAGTAGTGAGCTAGTCTGTCTCAGTGGGGAGTGAGTTCTCCATCACTGGAAGTGTTTAAGGAGAGTCTGGGTAACCACTGGGCAGGGAGGCCGTAGAGGTTCTTGTAGGATTAGACAAGATAAACTGAGATTCTTTCATTTAAACTGGAGTGAAAGGGCTACTGGATTTACAGTGAGACACAGATTTTGGGCAAGTCAGTGCTCCCTTCAGCCCCAAAAGAGGGGCTTCCACCCCTAAGTCTCTGATTCTAAGGCCCCCTTTGAGCCCTGACATTCTGTGTTCTAGGTAGGTCTCCTTTCAGCTCTAGAGCTGTGGAAGGCTTTAAATGTCAAGCGGAGAAATCTGTATTTTATCCTGGAGGCAAGTGGGAGCCACAGGAGCTTGTTGAGCTGGTGAGTGACCTAGAGAGAGCTTTAGGAAGGTTGGTATGGCAGCTGTGTGGAGGCTGGAGAAGAGTGGAGAGGGGAGGCAGGGATGACTCATCATCAGCATCAGATCCTTTCAGAGTGCTCACAGCAAGTCCCAGGACAGTAACAAGTGCTCCCTCATCGGAGCGATCATGCAGACAGGAACCCGCCTTTTCTTGGCGCTGTGCAAGGTGCTCCCTCGCTCATCCCAGTGTGTCTGTGGCTGCTCCATTTTCTGTCCGTCACTCATCCTGAGTGACTTTTGGGCATGTCAGTGAATCCCACAGACCACTGGGCCCAACTTCCTTAATTTACAGATAAGGAAACTGAGGCTCAGGGAGCTGCTCAAAGTCACAAAGCCATAGAATCTTAGGGTCACAGATTTAGAGCCAGATTTGTGATGTGTTTTGAGGGGCAGTTCTAGAGGCAGGAAGAAGTGAGTTCAAATATGACCTCGAACACTGTGTGACCCTGGGCAACCCACCTCATCCCTCGGTTTCCTCATCTGTAAAATGAGCTGGAGAAGGAAATGGAAATCCACTTCAGCATACTAGCTGTGTGACCTTGGATAAGTCACTTCACCCAGTTTGCCTCAGTTTCCTCATCTGTAAAATGACCTGGAAGGGAAAAAAAAAAAAAAAAAAACGCAAACCATGTCAGCATCTCTGCCAAGAAAACCCCAAATGGAACCGCTGTAATGATCGTAATGACAAACAATAACAAATCCAATTGTTCCTTTTAAGGAAATGAGGAAATTGAGGCTGAGAGAGATAACTGACCTGTGGTCACGTGGGTCACCCAAAGCTGAGCCTGGAACCCGGCCCCTTGACCCCAAAGCCAGCACTCTGACTTCTGAATCCCACCATTGCGCCCACCACGACCAAGATCCCTTGGCTTTTTGTGGCTCCCCGAGCCACCCACTGGCTATCCCTTCCTCTCTCGATGATGTGAATGACCTCTCTCTTTCCCCCGGCCTTACATTTCTCTAATGACCTTCATAATAAAAGTTTGTTAAAATACCCTGAATGAATGAATGAATCGGAAAAAAGGGGCGATGGAGAGGAGATGGAAGGGGCAAGTGAGGGGAGCCAACAGTGCCAGAGCATCTTCCTTTACCCAAGAGATGGGGACCAGAATTGGGGGTTCCTTGGCATGGGGGTGCCCTCTCCCCACAGGGTCAGCACCTCCTCTGCCCCTTGAGTTACCCAGAGAGCCCAGAGTGGGAGTGCATTGCTCGGTTTTCCACAGGATGTGTCAGAGAGCAAGTTAGAACCCCTGCTGACTCCAGGAGCAGGCCGGTGTCGCTCTAGCCCCCCAATACCCATCACCTGTTCTTATGAAGCGCCCACTGTGGGAGAGCAGAAAGAGTAAAGACAAGGACATCCTTGCCCTCGAGGAGCTTGCATCCTTCTGGGCTGCGGGACTGAGCTTACAGCATGGGTCCTGAGAGGTTAAGGGTTAGGAGGGTGGGAGGGTGCATGTTGAGTCTGGGAACAGTGAGTGGTCATGGGGTGCTTTGACTTAACTGCTGCATGCACCAGGGAGAATGAGGATCACGGATTTGGAGCCAGAAGAGCCGGCTCAGAGACTGTGAGGTGACTTGTCCAACGTCACACAGGCGGTAGATGGCAGGCCAGTAGTGAACCAGCTCCTCCGACTCCAAAGCTCCTGCTCTTTCCACTGTGCTGGGGTGGAAAGCTTCATCAGTGAAAGATACCGCTTTGTCCCAGAGGTAATAGGGAGCCATGGAAAGTTGTTGGCCAGGGCAGTAGCGTGGCCAGTCATGCTTCCGACCAACCCTAATCTGAATCTGCCATTGTCAATCTGAGCAGGAAACAGGACAGGACACCTTAGAACAGGGACTGAGGAGGCGAATCATCTTCCTCGTTCCCAGCCCATAGAACGGGGGCAGAACCAAGAAGATTGACTCCAATCCCTTATGGAAGACATAGGTGGAAAAATGAAGGGGGCCACTCAGACCCTGGGATCTGATGGAGGCAAACATGAAGAAAGCTTTCCTAGGGTTTGGGCGTGCAGGCACAGAGAGAGGCACTGGGGCTATGGAAGAGACAGGCATGGATAGAGAGTAATGTAGTAGAGTGCCCTTAAAGTCGGGAGACTTTAATTCAAATTCTTTCTGTGACTTGAAGAAATGATGCCCCTCTCTAACCCTCGGTTTCCTCGTCTATAAAATAGGAATGAATCAACAAATATTTATTAAGTGCTTATCATGTGCTAGGAAGGGTGCAAAGTACCAGGGATATAAAAAGAGGCAAAAGATAGTCCTGTCCTCAAGGAGCTTACACTTTAATGGGAAGACGTTTGGCACCTTTCTCTCAGGGCTATTCTGAAGAAGAGATGTGATAATGCATGGGAAGGTACCTTACAGCTGCTGAAGGGGGCAGCTGGGTGGCGCAGTGGATAGAGCACCAGCCCTGAAGTCAGGAGGACCCGAGTTCAAATCTGGTCTCAGACACTTAACACTTCCTGGCTGTGTGACCCTGGGCAAGTCACTTAACCCCAGCTGCCTCAGGGGAAAAAAGCTGCTGAAGGATACATAAAAGGGAATTGATATTTTATATTATTCCATATAATTGCCTTCAAAGCATTTACAATATAGTTGTGAAGACTAGATGCTCATGTATGAAAATGTTTATAATTTGGCAGCTTGCAATACAAGGATGTCTATACTAAATACCAAATGACCCTTACTCTGTTCTGCCACTGTGGAAATCTAGCAAGTCGCTTTAGCCTCTGACACTCAGTTTCCTCACCTATAAAAATGAAGGGGTTGTAGTAGGTTCATTTTACTTCCAGTGTTCTAATATTCATTCTAGATTACACGGTTCCACCCAGATCTTTCATTCTTATTCTAAAATCCTCCTCAGCACTGACACACTTTGACCTAGAATCCCTCCAAACTCTAAATTCTGTGTTCTAAGGTTTCTCCAAGCTCTGGATTCTGTGTTCTAGAGTCCCTCCAACTTCTAAAATTCTAGAGTCCCTCCAAGCTCTCTCTAAACTCTAACATTCTATATTTTAAAGTTTCTCCCAGCCCTGGATTCTGTGTTCTAGAGTCCCTCTAAGCCTTGACATTCTAGGATCCCTCCAAATTCTGACATTCTATGTTCTAATGTTTTTCCAAGTTCCCAGTTCTCTATTTTCAAGTCCTTCCAAACTCTGACATTCTGTGTTCTAAAATTTCTCCAAGCTCTAAGTTCTTTGTTCTAAGTCCCTCTAAGCTTTGACATTCTTTGTACTCTCCAAGCTCTAATAATCTAGGTTCTAAGATCTTTCCAAACTCTGACATTCTAAGGTCCCTCCAAGCTCTGATATTCTAAGTTCTAAGGTCTCTCCAAGCTCTAATATTCTAGGTTTTTCCCAAACTTTGACATTCTTTGTATTAAGTTCTGCACTAAATTCTGATAAACTCTGACTTTCTTTCCCAGTTCTGACATTCCGTGTTCTAGGGTCCCTCCCGGATCCCATGTTCTGTATTTGAGAATCCCTTTGGACTCCTGGACTCTAGACTTCTACAAAATTCAGAGGCCTGAGGAGAGGTCACAATGGACAAGGAGGGGCTCTTTCAAGAAGATGGCATTGCTCTAGGCCCTGAAGATGAGGAGACATTAGAAAGGGAGAGAGGAAGGGCAGACAGGAATCCTTCTCTGCTTACCCAGACTCATTCTTCTCAGGGCCCTGAGCTCGTGGGGGGGGGGAGGGAGGAAAGAACAGAAGAGCCCAGATTCCAGGATGTGCCGGGGGCCAGTGTCTGTCCCCAATTCCTTTGTGCATTTCCCAGCCTATGGGATGTGTTCCCAGCAGAGATTCTGCAGCTGGCACAGAAGGCCCGGCCTCCGCCTCCTCGCCTCATTTGCGTGGAGGCCTTTTTTTGGGGAGAGTTTTGAGTGGAGGAGGCTTTGTTGATGGCTTTTTGGAGGGGGAGGTTAGGAAAGGTGAGGGAAGAGGAGAAGGGAGGGCTCTGGGCCTGGTCTGTTCCACAGGAATGGAAAACCCCAGGGAAGAGCTTCTGGGGCCTTCTCCTCCTCGAGGGCTGGAACCCCTTACCCCAGAAGGGAAATTGTAGGATTTCCCCAGCCTCGGAAAATGAGCAAACCCCCAAGGAGCTTCTGTCCTCCTCTGGAAGAGTCTTCCTTAGAAGGAAAGTTACTCTTGGAATAGCCATATGCATAGCCCAGAATCTCCTGCCACAAGCACAAAGTAGGTGCTTGCTGTGTAGTGTCCCAAGCTGGGCTTGTGGGGCCTAGGTAGTCCATGTTACCCAGGGTCACTTTCATTCTCTGCCCTCAGTTTCCTCATTTGTTAAATAAGGATATGAAATTAGGTAATCTCTGATGTCTTTTCCAGCTTAGAAATTCTTTGTTTTAAAGCCTACCCTCTCTGACATCCTCTGTTCTAAGCTCCCTCCCAGCTCTGACATCCCCTGTTCTAAGCCCGCTCCCAGCCCTGACATCCCCTGTTCTAAGCTCCCTCCCAGTCTGACATCCCCTGTTCTAAGCTCCCTCCCAGCTCTGACATCCCCTGTTCTAGGCTCCCTCCCAGCTCTGACATCCTCTGTTCTAAGCTCCCTCCCAGCCCTGACATCCCCTGTTCTAAGCTCGCTCCCAGCCGTGACACCCCCTGTTCTAAGCTCCCTCCTAGCTCTGACATCCCCTGTTCTAAGCTCGCTCCCAGCCCTGACACCCCCTGTTCTAAGCTCGCTCCTGGCCCTGACACCCCCTGTTCTAAGGGCCCCCCAGCTCTGGTTTTCTAGGATTGTTCCTATTCATTTTCACAGATGAAGCAGTCCCTGTCCCTAACCCTCCCCCTGAACCCCAGGCTTGCAGCACAGTAGGTGGGTAAGACAAGTACTCCTGTGAATGGATCTGGGAGTAGGTAGGAATAGCATCCTGCAGAAGGGGGAGTTCTGGGTTGTGCAGGTGCCCAAAGCCCCTCCCCCCCAGCTACTTCAGTGTGATTCTTGGGCCTCACTCTCTTCAGCCTGGCAGCGGTTTCCCATCTGCTTCAGGCTGGGCTCCCACAGGCAGAGTGGTCCTAAGCCTGGACTTGAGAGAAGCTCAGGAGGGAGGAGACAGGCCTGGATGGGGATTTTAGGGACGCGGGTTCTAGTCCCGAGGCTACCACTGACTTGCTTCACGTCTTTGAGATTTGCCATAGAGGGAGGTGGAATCTCTGGATTCTTTGGCTTCATGACTCTTCTAAGAGTGAGGACAGGTGGGCCATGGGCCGGTCTTGGGGGCTCAGTCAGGATCTGTGTTGGGGGCAGGGGACTGAGAGAGTAAACTAGGTCCAACAGAGTCCCTCGGGCTGAGCTTCCTGGCGCGTCAGTGTGGAGCATCGTGGGAATGGAAGATGGGAGGGAAACCCCTCCTGAAGCCCATCTCCACCCCATCTAGCCAGAGAGGTTCCTTGGGTGTGAGCACCATGATGGGGAGGAACGGCGCGGCTTTTTAGTTGAATTCTGGCTTCTCCCCATGGGTCCCCAGAGAACGGGCTGTAATTCTTCCATTTGTGAAACACAGGGAGGAGATTCTCAATGGGGATCTCCCCAGCTCTGAACCCCCAAATTCCCCCCAAATGACTGTCTTTCTTCTTCTTAGCTCTCCGGTAGTCCTTAGCTTGAACTTCTCTGCATTTTGTCAATTCTAACTGACATGAGCTGTTCCATACCTCCTCCTATTACTAGGCTGGAAAGATGATGAGTTATCTCTTGGACGTGTTGAGTTGGAGAAGCCTCTGGGATATCCAGTTGGAAATACCCATGAGGCATTGGTGGTGCAGGCCTGGAGCTCAGGAGTGACGCTCTGGCCGAGCCTTGGCCATAGAGATGAGATTCATGTCCTCCATATCTGAGGGAACTCCATCTTTCCCCCTCCCAAACTCCCATTTATCTGGGCTCCCTTAGTTCTGCTGAGGGAACCGCCATCTTCCGGGACGTCCACATTCACAAGCTCAGCATCAGGATGACCACCTGGTCACGCCAGATCTCATCAACCGTGCATCCTTCCTTCCACTGCTACCACAACCTCCCTAGCTCAGACCTTCCTTCCTTCTCTCCTGGAATACTCCATTAACCTCCCCATTGCCTTTCCTGCCTCTGTCTCTTCCCTCCCCAGCCTCCTCTGCTTTGAACATCTGCCAATTTAATTTTCCCAAGCGAATCTGACTGTGTCACTTCAACCGCTCAGAGAGCCCTTCTGGTTGGTTTTCAAGCCTTCTGCAATCTGGCTTCGGCTCTAGCCCTTCAAGTTTATCATCCATGACTCCTTTCTTGGGATTTTCACTGGACCCAAATGGGCCTGCTTACTGCCCTGTGGGGGATTGGGCATCTTTTCTCTCCACGCCTTTGGAAAGGCTCTCCCCCAAATCTGAATGCCCATTCCTTCTCCCCTAGGAATCCACTACTTTCCTTCCAAGCTCAACTCCAAGGCCATCTCCTTTTGGAAGTCCATTCTGATCTACCTGCTCGCAGAAATGATTTTGTATTTATATCGTCTATATTTAATTATTCTACATCAATGATACATATTTGACATATAATAATGTTCATTACATATTATATATTGAATATTTCTTTTTTTTAAACAATTACAAAGAATAGGAATGATTTTATTAAGGACATGCCATACCAGAATTACCATATTTCATATATATATTTTACTTTATTATTTTATTTTTTATTTTTATTATAGCTTTTTATTTACAAAACCCATGCATGGATAATTTTTCAACAATGACCCTTGCAAAACCTTCTATTCCAAAATTTCCCCTCCTTCCCTCCATCCCCTCCCCTAGATGTATTCCAATACATGTTAAAATATATGTTAAATCCAATTCTATATTGAATATTTCTATACATTTCCCCCTGAGAGAATTTAATATTTTTCAAGGCACAGACTGCTTTATATGTGTTTTCTCTCTGTAACCCTAGCTCCTTGCATATTCCAACGCTCTTGATAAAAGCCTATTTATTGAAAGGACTACATCTATTCCTGCTCCCTGGTAGCTAGATGGGCCAGCTAGTTGGATAGACTTTTGACTTGGAGGCAGGAAGAGGTGCCTTTGGAATAGTCTTGTCTTTGGGCTAGTCCTGGAATCTCTCTCAGACTCAGCTTCCTCATCTGTAAAATGGGAGTAATTATCTTAGGATTATTGTGAGCATCAATCTGTAAAATGGGGATAATTGTCAGGATTGTTGTGAGGACCAAATGAGAGAAAGTGCTTTATAAACTTTAGAACATCATATAAATTCTATATCATCATCATCATCATCATCATCATCATCATCATCATCATCATCATCAATCACTACTACTACAGTGCCTGGAAATAGCAAACAATACTATGGAAATGAGCATCCTAAAGACCATCTAGCCCAAGTTTTTCCTTTTAGAGATGGGCAGAAGAACATTTGGAGGAGCCCTGATTCCTTGGGGTAGCTCCTCTCCTGGGCTGAGGCTGACCCCCTGGCATGATCCTGGTGTCCGGCAGGCTGACGGCGACTTCAGTCCCTGCACACTATGAAGTGCCCCCACACTGGAAGATGTCGCCCCTCTTCCTTTGGTTCCGCTCGCCTTCCTCCCCTTCCTCTTGGCTGGTTGCCGGCTGATCCCAGCTGAGGTGCTGGTTAACAGGAGCAGGTGGTTTTTCCCTTTCCTAGAAGCAAGCGCTTTCCCACAGAGCTTTGAAGCCTTCCCCCGACTCCCAGATCTTCGGAATTAAATGGAATCTCTCCCTAGTGATGTGTTACAGAGAGAAGCCAGGGCTAGGAATCGGGAGCCCTGGGTTTCCGCCCTGGCTGGGCTGCTAACTTAGTAGCCTCAGTTTTTCTCTCTCTGTAAATAAGGGACTGGAATTAGAGGCCTTCTCTTCATCCTTCCTTTCCTCCTTTTGTAGATCTTGGCGTCTGGGTCCCTTCCCAGCTCTTGCATTCTGTTTTTCTAATGGTGGAATTTCAGGCACAGTGACAGCAGAGAGGAGCTTCTTGGGAGGGGGCGGGCTCTGGAAAAAGGGTTTATTCTGCCTGTTCTGCCAGTCACCACTTTCCTCAGCTCCTCAGATAATCCTGAGGTTTGAGCCCACACCCTTCCCCCTCACCCCAGTTCTCCTGCCCTCTGTGCCAAGGGTTCCTGGAGCAGGGGGATGATGGCAGAGGCCTGTCAGGAGGAGGGCCCGCCATGTTTCTCCGTGCTGTAACTAGGGGCGGGTGGCGAGGGCATCAGAGCCAGGAGGGGCTGAGGGAAGGGGGGCAGGGAGACTGTGGGGAGAGTTTCTCCCAGGGAAGCTGGCACCCCTTGAGCTGTTGATCTCTAAATTACAGCGCTGCCTCTTAAGCCTGGACGCCGGCAGCAGCCGCACCGTTGCTGTGGCAACTGAGTTGTCCCGAACCGGGGAAGTGTATAAACACTGCTACAGATACACAATTAGATCAACAAGAAGAATAGAACAGAAAATAGAAACTCCCAGCCTCCCATAATTCTGGGCCAAAATGTTACCGGGAGCCGTTGCCCAGCCTCCTCCTCCCTGTCCCCCCGACCCCGCCGGTAGCAGACTCCAGGGACGGAGAGGTCCTTCGGCCTTCCGGACACTCAGGATGGAAGGAGTGGCACGGGGACGAGACCCGGGGAGAGAGGCTGGCCGGCTGGGCTTCTGCTTACATGGCTGGGTGGCCACACCACGATGCTTCAGTGCTGCTTCCCAGCACTGGTGTCCCCATGCCCATCACTGTCACCTTGTCACGGTCACTGCGGTGCTTTTGTCACCATCATCCCCTGTTCTGACGGTCATCACTCCATCCCCATGCCCATCGCTGTCACCTTTTCATGGTCACCGCCATCATCCCGTCCCCACAGTCATCACTGCTACTGCCACTGGCAGAACCAGCCTTCCCATGACCACTCACCATCATGACATTGTTCCCATGATTCTGTCACTCCATCTCTGTCACCATGATCACCATGCCCCCATCCCTGTAACTGTCACCACCTTTGCCATTCTCAGCATGACCACCATGTCTCCATGACTGCTTTCCCCATTGTTACACCCACCATCACTCCTCCTTCCTGGGCTGTTTGATCCCTTGTGGAAGGGGATTCAGAGTCCTAAGGGACTTCAGAGGGATGCATCTATTTCCCTCATGCCAGCGGCATGAACCCTTTGCCCGACTATTCTAATTAACCACTGTTCCTTTAACCTCTTCTTGGAGACTCCAGCTCATTGTCCGCATTTGGAACATCTTTCATTGTGGGGAAGTCCTTCACACTGACCCGTAGTCTGTCTCTGTGAGGTCCTCCTGTTAGTCTTGTGGGGACCTTCTCAGACAGAGCAGAACATAGCCGAGCACTGCTTTGGCTCCCACCTAGAACCTTAGTCTAATCACATGGCACTTGGGACAAGAGCCGGGTTCTGTTGTGGGTACCGACGTTTGCCAGCTGGGTGGGAGAGTCACAAAAAGTTGGAGCTACCTTAGGATCTCCCCATTTCCCTGTGTCACAAAAGCAGCAAATTCAGGCTTGGGCAGAAGGAAGAACTTACCCTGGACCACAGAGATAGGCTCCAAACCCAGACCCCTGACTCCTCATCTGGGGCTTCCTTCCACTCTACATGTCACTTCTCCCTCAGAGCCTCCATTTCCTCATCTATGAAATGGGGAGAAAACTGCTGGGTTGCTAATGTACCTCATGGGGCTTTGCTTCAGAAAGCAATTTGGAAACATCAAATCCCTAGAGAAATAGGAGCTATTTTTAACCAGTGAGATAATGCACATTCACGTTCTTTCCAAATACCACAGTATTACCCACAAGCAAGGGATTTATAAACATCACGATCATTTTATCATAATTCGGTTTGATATCCCTCAGCAAGCACTTATTAAATACCTACTTCTATGGGCTTGCTGGTCTCCTGAGGATGCAAATACAAGGGCAAGATAGCCGCGCCCTGCAGAAACCCATGTCGGACTGAATGTCTCTCAGGGGGGTGACATTTTGGGAACCAACCTATGTTTTCATCCATGTTGAGTACTTCCAGTGAGGAAGCGCCCTTCCCCACTGCTCTGTCACCTAACCTACAATGTAGAGTCAAAGCAGAGGCGCTTTGGCAGAGCAGTGATGGGAGTCTTGGGCCTAGAGCTGGGAAAATCTGGATTAAAATCTGGCCTCAGACACCTATTAGCTGTGAGACTCTGAGCAACTCACTTAACTGCCTCAGTTTCCTCAGTTATAAAATGAGGATAATAATGATCGCTTTCTGTTGTGAGGATCAAACAAGATAATATTCGTTTCTTTTCTTTCTTTCTTTCTTTCTTTCTTTCTTTCTTTCTTTCTTTCTTTCTTTCTTTCTTTCTTTCTTTCTTTCTTTCTTTCTTTCTTTCTTTCTTTCTTTCTTTCTTTCTTTCTTTCTTTCTTTCTTTCTTTCTTTCTTTTTTTTTTTTTGAGGCTGGGGTTAAGTGACTTGCCCAGGGTCACACAGCTAGGAAGTGTTAAGTGTCTGAGATCAGATTTGAACTCTGGTCCTCCTGAATTCAGGGCTGGTGTCTATCCACTGTGCCACCCAGCTGCCCCAAACAAGATAATATTCGTAAAATTTCTCAGCATGGTGCTATATTATATATTTATTATTATAGGGTTTCCCAGAGCATTGAGAGATTATGTGACTTGCTCAGGATCACACAGCTAGGATATATTCAAAGCTAGACTTGAACCCCGTCTCCCTGCCTCTAAGGCTAACTCTGTTTACTACACTAGGGGATATTTTATCCAGATGATTACTGTTCACAATTTTCCTTAAAAAAGTTTTTTTTGAAAATGTTTTATTATATATTTGTTAAATTATTAAATTATATTAATTTTTCAATGGTATAAAGTTTTTTCAATTATAAGTAAAGATAGTTTTCCACATTCATTTTTATTATAGAGTTTCCTAGAGCTTTGAGAGGTTATGTGAGTTGCTCAGGATCCCACAGCTAGGATATATCCAAAACTACTCTTGAAGCCATCTTCCTGCCTCTGAGGCTGACTCAGTTTACTACATTAGAGGATATTTACCTCCCAGCAGATGATTACTGTTCACATTTTCCTTTTTAAAATGTATTTATGTAATTTATTTATTATATACTTTACACTAAACATTATATATTACATATATAATGAAATTATATATTAAATAATATACTTATATACTAATTATTATACTGATTATTACATACTTTATACTAAATATTATATATTATATATATAATAAAATTATAAATTAAATAATATATTTGTTATATACTGATTACTACACTGATTCTGATTACTAGAATATATCCAAAAACTAGACTTGAACTTATCTTTCTGCCTCTGAAGCTGACTCTATTTACTAGGGGATATTTACTGGCTGAAGAGCAGCGTCTGGGCCCACGTCTTGGGCCAAGCCATCTTGGCAGCAGATGATTATTATTCACATTTTCCTTTTTTAAAATTAAAAATTTTTTTTAAAGTTTATTATATATTTACTGAATTATTAAATTTTCAATGGCAATACATTTTCCCAAATATATGTAAATATTGTTTTCCACATTCATTTTTCTTCTAGGGTCTCCCATTATGTGACTTACTCAGGATCCCACAGCTAGGATATATCTGAAGCTAGACTTTGACCCCCATCTTCCTACTCTGAGGCTGACTCTGTTTACTACACTAGGGAATATTTACCTCCTAGCAGATGATTATTGTTCACATTTTCCTTTTTAAAATTTTTTAAAAAATTATTTATTTAAATTTATTATATATTTATGATTATTGTCCACATTTTCCTTTTTTAAATTAAAATTTTTAAAAAAGTTTACTTATTATATATTTACTGAATTATTAAATTTTCAACGGCATTACATTTTCCCATTTATATGTAAAGTATATGTAAATATATGTATTTCCCTCCTAGCAGATAATTATTGTTCACATTTTCCTTTTAAAATTTATTTATTTAAATTTATTATATATTTACTGAATTATTAAATTTTCAATGGCATCCACTTTCCCAGATATATGTAAATATATGTATTTACCTCCTAGCAGGTAATTATTGTTCACATTTTCCTTTTTAAAATTTTTTAAAAATTCTATTTATTTATATGTAATTTATTTATTACATATTAATTCAATGATTACATTTCATTACATTTTTCAATGACATTACATTTTCCCAAATATAAGTAAAGATCGTTTTCCACGTTCATTTTTGTTATAGGGTCCCCTATAATGTGACTTGCTCAGGGTCCCACAGCTAGGATATGTCCAAAGCTGGACCCCGTCATCACATTTTCCTTTTTTTTTTAATTTTAAAAATATATTACATTTGTTGATTGATATAATGCATTTATATTTCTTACATTTTCTTACATTTCCCATCCCCCCAATCCCCGCAAAGCCAGCCCCCCAGATCCGTTTTGCTCTCCTCCTGCGCGGGATTCTCGGTTATCCGCCAGGATTCTCGGTTATCCTCTCCCCCCCATGTCCCCTAACGTCCGCCGCTGTGTCTCCCTCCAGGTCCAGCGTCATCCCGGGCGGTGAGGACGGCCACTGGAGCTCTGCCCGGGGCGGGATGAACGGACACAGCCGGAACGGGCAGGCCCACGCCCCCCGGCGGAAACGCCGCAACCGCTTCGTGAAGAAGAATGGCCAGTGCAACGTCTACTTCGCCAACCTCAGCAACAAGTCTCAGCGGTACATGGCGGACATCTTCACCACGTGCGTGGACACCCGCTGGCGGTACATGCTCATGATCTTCTCGGCCGCCTTCCTGGTCTCGTGGCTCTTCTTCGGCCTGCTCTTCTGGTGCATCGCCTTCTTCCACGGGGACCTGGAGCCGGGGCCGGGGCCGGCGGGCGGGCCGGCGGGCGCGGGCCCCGGGGGAGGCGGGAGCCCCCCGCCCGCGGCCGCCAAGCCCTGCATCATGCACGTGAACGGCTTCCTGGGGGCCTTCCTGTTCTCGGTGGAGACGCAGACCACCATCGGCTACGGCTTCCGCTGCGTGACGGAGGAGTGCCCGCTGGCCGTCATGGCCGTGGTGGTGCAGTCCATCGTGGGCTGCGTCATCGACTCCTTCATGATCGGGACCATCATGGCCAAGATGGCGCGGCCCAAGAAGCGGGCGCAGACGCTGCTCTTCAGCCACCACGCCGTGATCTCGGTGCGGGACGGCAAGCTGTGCCTCATGTGGCGGGTGGGCAACCTGCGCAAGAGCCACATCGTGGAGGCGCACGTGCGCGCCCAGCTCATCAAGCCCTACATGACGGAGGAGGGCGAGTACCTGCCGCTGGACCAGCGCGACCTCAACGTGGGCTACGACATCGGGCTGGACCGCATCTTCCTGGTGTCGCCCATCATCATCGTCCACGAGATCGACGAGGAGAGCCCGCTCTACGGCATGGGCAAGGAGGAGCTGGAGTCGGAGGACTTTGAGATCGTGGTCATCCTGGAGGGCATGGTGGAGGCCACGGCCATGACCACCCAGGCGCGCAGCTCCTACCTGGCCAGCGAGATCCTCTGGGGCCACCGCTTCGAGCCCGTGGTCTTCGAGGAGAAGAGCCACTACAAGGTGGACTACTCGCGCTTCCACAAGACCTACGAGGTGGCCGGCACCCCGTGCTGCTCGGCCCGGGAGCTGCAGGAGAGCAAGATCACGGTCCTCCCCGCGCCGCCGCCCCCGCCCAGTGCCTTCTGCTACGAGAACGAGCTGGCACTCATGAGCCAGGAGGAGGACGAACTGGAGGAGGACGTGGCCGGCCTGGGGCTGGAGGGCGGCTCCAAGGACGACGGCGGCGGCATCATCCGCATGCTGGACTTCGGGAGCCACCTGGATCTGGAGAGGATGCAGGCCACCTTGCCCCTGGACAACATCTCCTACCGCCGCGAGTCAGCCATCTGACCGCTCGTCCTCCCGCCCGGCCCCCGCCCCTCCCACCGCCCCACTCCCTGATCCTCGTGGGAAATTCCCCCTTTCTAGACAGGAGAAGGACCAGCAGATCATGAGCATCCCCTCCCTCGTGTCCCTGGGACAAGCGCCCCCCCCCCCCCCAGGACAGAACCCACCCAGACCCTCGGGAGCCCCTCTGGTGGCTCATGAGTACGTGAGCAGAGGTCTGTCCGCCATTTCCTCTCACTTTGATGCCCGGAATTAGACTCTGGCGACAGGGAAGCCCCCCTCCCTGAGGTCTGCCGTGCCAACGCCATCCACCCCGGGGGTCTTACCGTCAGACTCCACCTGGTGACCCAGAACCGCACAACGTGGCACCCTCCCCCTTCCAGGCAGGCCCCGTTGCCCTGGAGAACTTTGGGAAGGCCCCTGGGACAAAGGGAAGGTGGGGGGCTCCCCTCAGGCCAGGGCTTGCATGTTTGTGACCTGTCACACGTCCTTTTGTAAATATATACATTATATATATAAAGACAAGAGAGATCCAACCCAGATTCTTCGATTTCCCGGGGCAGGAGGTGGAGGTGAAGCAGGGCCCCTCCTCTTCTCCCCCACGGACTGGCTCTGAGGGCTCCTCGGCCCTTAGGCTATCTCAGAATGAGGGGCGCAGACCCAGGAAGTCCCCCGGGTCAGCCAGCGCCACTCCCTTCACATGCCGGCCCCACCTTTGCTGGTTCCCCGACCTCCTGCCCCCACCTTAGGCCCAGCCTTCCTACCCTTCCAACACACAACTGTACAATGGGATTTTTAATTATTTTTAATAAAGTTTCCAATCCTCTTGGAGCCACATGGACCAAAAGGGAGGGGAGAAAGAGACCTAGAGTATGAGGAGCATGTCTACCGTCCTCCTGGGAGTTGGTTTGTTGGGAACTGGGGGGGGGGGGGGAGGAAGAAGGTAGAGGCAGGAGGGGTCAATAGGATGCAATAATAACTCTTGTGTAGGAGGAGCAGGGTTGGTGGAGGGGGCACTGAAGACAGAAAGAAAAGACGTGGGTCTGCTTATTAATTGTGGAACCTTAGAGAAGCCACTTCCTGGCTCTGTGACTCAGTTTCTTATAGTTGAAGAATCAGAAGGGTCTTTGGAGATCACCTCTTCCAGCCCTTGCCTGGGCAGGTTTAACAAACTGACTTCTGCTGAAAGACCCCCGATGATGGGGAGCTCAAGTGATAATCACCTGAGGATTTGGGGCAGCTCCAATCCAGAGGAAGGTTTTCTTACTGCAAACTTCATTGTCTTTGCAATGTCTGCCCATTGCTTCTAGTTTGGCCTCCCCGGGGCCAAGCACAAGTCTGAGCCTTCTCCCATAAGGCAGCCTACCAAGTGCTTCAAGGCAATCTGGACTCTTGTGAGCCTCCCTTGCTCCCAGCTCATCATCCCCATTCCTTAAATAACAGGATCTCCAAGTCCTCCCCTGTCCTGATTGCCCCCCTCAGGACATTACAACCTGATGTCCAGACGTGTGCCCATCTGGAAAGCAAGGGCCTTGCTTGGAGCTCCCTTCCAGCTTTGTCCAGTCCCGAGGTCCTGTAGTTTCTAGCATGGACAAAATGCTCTCACGTTTGGAAAGGACTTTGCGTTTGCCTGGTATCTGTATCAGGCCCATAAATTCCCTTTTCTCTCTCATCCCTTTTGATCTCAACGAGATGCTAGGAAATAGCATTTTGGGAACTCACAGTTCCCATAGCCCTTGGAGCTAGGTACCTCCACTATACAGATGAGGTAACTGGCTCTGGGAGAGGGGAAATGACCCACCCCCTGGAGGACCAGAAAGGAACTTGGAGGATCAGAGACTTAGATTTGGAAGGGACCTCAAAGGCCCCTCTTTTTATAGATGAAGAAACTGAGTCACAGAAAGGGAAAGGGCTCACCCAAAGCCAAAATCCCAAAATGGAAACATCCTCGACCACAAGAAGGTTATATTTTATCTACCTGACTTCCTATAGCCAGAGTAATTGCAGGTGGGGAGTGGGGAGGCGCTAGACTTAGATTTGGAAGGAACCTCAAAGCCCCCTCTTTTTATAGATGAAGAAACTGAGTCACAGAAAGGGAAGGGGCTCATCCAAAGCCCAAATCCACAAATGGAAACATCCTTGACCACAAGAAGGTCACCTATCTACATGTCTTCCTATAGCCAGAGTAATTGCAGGTGGGGAGTAGGGAGGGAGGGGGATAAAGAAGGGATTCATGAAGAAGGCAGTACATGAACTCATAAGGAAGTTAGGGAGGCAGAGGGGAGAGGAAGAGCATTCTAGAGTGGGGGACCATCTGTGCAAAGGCAGGCTAGGGGATACACATCTCTTCAGTTATTTAACATATGGACAGAGCACTTTCTCATGGCAACCTCTGGGAAGTTCTGGGATTCCCAAGGATTTAGGAAGCTCCAGTCCCATAGAAATCTGTGTCTTTTCTGTGGAAGACAGCCCAGAAAACAGAGGCAGCCTGTGAAGGAGAAACTGGAGGTGGAGAGACAAATGAAATTGTTCCAGCAACCCAGGTGAGAGGGGTTTGAGCCAAGGGAGTGGAGAAAAGGAGGTGAGATGTTTTGCCATTGATTGAATATAAGGGAGTAGAGAGTTAAGGAAGATGTGAATCTGGATGGTGGTGGAGATGGAGAGATGGAGGAAGGAACGAGGTCTGGTTTGCAAATGTTGAGTTGCCCACAGGATGGGAAATGCCTGGTGGCTGACAGGAGGTATGGACCAGAGCTCTGGTCAGGGAGGGGCATTTTCGTTTGTGGAATTGTGGGATATTTTAGGGACAAGTGATACCTGAACCCACAGCAGGAGATCAAATCACCAACTGACTGATCTTAATGGAGAGACTCGGACACCCATTTTACAGATGAAGTCACTGAGAAGGGAAAGGACTGCTCTGAAACAAAGCGAGGCCAAAGGCAGGCAGGGGGCTGAGCATGAGCAGCAGCAGAAATAACTGCACTCCAAAGGGAAAGAGAACAAAGGCTGTTTGGAGCATGGAAAAGTCACTTCTGGGAGAGAAAGGGGGAGGGGAAACAAGGTAGGCTTTCTGGAGGAGGAAGGATTTCAGTAGGTGGCAAAAAAGAGAAGGGAATAAGAGGAATTGGTGTGGGCGTGGGGATCCGGTCAGGCAGGCAGGACTCAGTATTGATATGGCAACAGGGATGAGTGAGCAGATTAGCAGGCTGCCAACCTGGAGGTGGAGATCAGGACCTTGGTAGGACTGGAGGCAGATGGGTAAGTTCTGAAAGGGATGGGAAAGGTATGAAGCATGGGGAAGGCCTGGACATATTAGAATAGTTTTGGTCCCTCAAGCTTACATGTGACACCCCCTCCCAGCTCTGGCATCCCCTGTTCTAAGCTCCCTCCCAGCTCTGACATCCCCTGTTCTAAGCTCCCTCCCAGCTCTGGCATCCCCTGTTCTAAGCTCCCTCTCAGCTCTGACATCCCCTGTTCTAAGCTCCCTTCCAGCTCTGACATCCCCTGTTCTAAGCTCCCTCCCAGCTCTGGCATCCCCTGTTCTAAGCTCCCTCTCAGCTCTGACATCCCCTGTTCTGGGCTCCCTCCCACTGTGACCTTCCTTATTCTAAGCTCCCTCTGGCTCTGATATCCAATTTTCTAAGCTCCCTCCCAGCTATAACATTCCTTAATCTAAGTCCCTAGAGATGTGGGTTGGCAATGTTGGCTGAACTAAACTGCCTTCTAAGTATTTGAAGAGCCATATTCTCTGTCCCAGAGACCAGAATTTGGAGCAACATGGTGGTGAGGGGATGGGGCAGGGAGGGAGTGACCACAGATTTAGGGTGGATGTCAGGAAAAACTTCCCTAAAAATGAAAGTTGTCCTTATGCAAAAAGCCTTTTTATGGTCGAGAGTGAGCTCTCTGTTATTGGAGATATTCAAAAGAAAGTCTGTCAGGGGGCTATAGGATGGCTTCTTGGGGACACCTGGGTTAGAAGAGCTCACCTCTGAGGTTTCCTTCCTCCTAGAGGATTTTGGGAGCTCAGGCCTTTAGCCCTTAGCAGATGAGATCCCGAAGAAATCCCATTTTTAATGAAAAAACACTTTAGAGAAATTATGAAATAAGAAATAATCCCAATTCCTATTTAAGTAGTCCCTCCGATCCAGGTCAGGTATCTAATATTTCCATCACAGCTTTCTCCACAAGCACTGCTGCTAAACATCAACAATAAGAACAAGGATCATTTTAAAGGCAGCAACATCTCTACAGCCATTTTAGGTTTGGAAAAGCACAATCTGGGCCTTCCAATAACCCTGGGTGTTGGATTTTTGTTTTAAAAAAAAGTGCCTCATTATTATAAATGCGTTTATTTTCCAATACATCCTCCCTCCTCTCCCATGGAGTCATCTCTTATAAGAAATCAGGGGGAGGGGATAAGAAAAAATAGCTCCAAATTGGCAGGGCTTGCCAGTGCACCCATAGCCTTCCCCTTCTGCAATGGGGGAAGGGGAGGAGGTTCATTATTTTTTACCTTTTCTACAGGGCCAGATTTGGCCATTGTAATTATGCAGTGTTTTTTTGAGATCTGGAATTCTGCCTCTAAGACCCCAAAACCAGACTTCTAGAGCTACAAACTCCCTCTTCCCCCTCTGTTCTTCCCCGACCCCCAAGGGTTCCACCTAGGAATGGTTCAATTGGGGCAAAAACTGCTCCTCTAGCTCTGTAAGCTAGAAACTCTGAGATCATTCTGCCCATTTTTCAGAGGGGAGGGAGCTCACCCAAGGCCCCACACAGCTAGGAAGTGTCAGAGCAAGGCCTCCAGCTCTGTCCCCAGCTGTCTTCCCATCTCCATTTAATCTGCCTCTTTCCAACTGCTGACACAGCCAGGTGATTCTTTGCTGCATGCTGAGGCTGGGTGGGCGGCCGGGTGGGCGGCTCATTTCTGCAGCTGGGAAGGGGAGTCAGCCATACCGGGAGCCAGCAGAATCAGGAGCTTGGAAACTACAATCAATGGCGTCTATTAAATGCAGTGACATTCCCCCCCTAATGTCCATCTGCCCAGGGACCATGCTGGGGGGTCAAAGAAGCAAGGTACCAGCCAGCCAGCCAGCCAACAATCTTATTAGGCACTTATTAGGCACCAACCCTCTGTGTGCCAAGAGACAGTGAGCCAGGAAAACAAAAACATGTTGGGGATCAAAGAAGCAAGGTACCAGCCAGCCAGCCAACAATCAGTCCATAAGCACTTATTAGGCACCTACCCTCTGTGTGCCAAGAGCTAGTGGGCTAGAAAAGCAAAAACATGCTGGGGGCCAAAGAAGCAAGGTACCAACCAGCCAACAATCAGTTCACAAGCACTTATTAAGCACCTACCCCCTGTGTGCCAAGTGCTGTGCTAGATGATGGGCTAAAAAAGCAAAAAAAATTAAATAGCTAAAATACAAGGGGAGAGATAATAGGCTGACATAGACACTTTGGGAATGTATACAAGAGAACAATAAGGTTGTTTTAGGAGGGAGCAGGAGGTGGAGCCTGAGCTGAGTTCTGAAGAAAATGAGAGATTCTAAAAGGCACAGGGGGAGAAGGAGTGTGTTCCAGGTAGCGGGGACCAGCCGGGGTACAAGCATGGAGATGGGAGATGAGGGGTCATGTGTGAGGTACAGCAAAAATGTCACTTGAGCCGGATCAGCTCGTAAAGGAAGGGAAGTAAAGGACAAAAAGCTGGAGAGGTGGCTGAAACCAGACTGGGAAGAGCTTTAAATGCTAGATTGGAAAATTTCTTTATTTTTATCCTTGAAACAGTAAAGAATCACTAGATTTTATTGAGGAAGGGAGTCATAGGATCACACCTTGTGGAAAGAAAATGAGAGACAGTGTAGGCTAGTGGATAGAGCTTGGTGTTGGAGCGGATGGATTCCACATCTGACATTTACTAGCTATGGGATCTTTTAGGTCTGTTTCCTTATCTATAACATGGGGGAAAGGGCAGCTACTTAGCACAGTGATGGAACACCAGCTCTGAAATCAGGAGGACCTGAGTTCAGACCCAACACTCACTAGTTACCTTTGCAAATCATTTAACCCTAACTGCCTTGCAAAAAATAAATACTAAGTTGTTGACTGAGGAGGTTGGACTCCATCGGCCTCTACAGACCTTTCAAGTCTTAAATCTGCTACCCTAGATAATCTATTGACCCTGTGAAAATGTAAGGCAGGAAAGTGCCTGGCCCAGAATTGTCTGGACAGAGGGAAAAGCATGGCAAGGATGAAATGGCTGCTGATACCAGTCTAGAGGAATCTCAGGGACCAATGAGCTCCCTGAGAGGGGGATGAGACATTCATTCCCCAGTAATCTAAGAGGAATGGAAACTCTTGTACATATTGAACACACACGGTTATACACACATGCATGTACACACATGTGTACACATGTGCAAGCATAAAAACAATACTTTATAAGTGTATTGTGTGTTTATACATGTATACAAAGCATACTTTATATATGTTCATGTGTTCGAATACATAGATGTGTGTGTATAATATGTACACATCTGAACAACACTTTCCAATATGTATTTGCATGTCTGTGTTTGTCTGGGTGGAGCAGAGGAATTATATGGGCCAAGACCAACTAATCCCTGCCTAATGAGCTCTATGAAGATATCCTCCTTCAGTCCTCGCCTTGCCTTCTTTGAGCTGAACAATCCCAGTAGCTCCTTCAGCCCTGTCTCTTACAAGGTGGTCTCTGGTTCCCTCATCTTCCTCTTCTTTCTCTGAGCACCCTCCCATAGTCCAGATCTTTCCTAGAACTCCAGACAGATATGGCCTCAATGAGGTGAGGGACAGCGGGTCCATCATCTCCCCTCACCATGTCTTTGTTAAGATAGGCAATGGTTTCATGGGATTTAACTAGAAAGAGATGGGCTAGTTCAGAAACAGCACACACAGGGCACAATCCAGTGCTGATCAAACCAGACTAAAATGTATTTGGGAATTGTTTCCCAGAATAAATAAAAATATAATAGAAGATAGATAATGTTAATATGTGGTTAGTTCAGAAACAGTACACACAGGACACTGTCCAGTACTGATTGAACCAGACGAAAACATATTTGGGAATGGTTTTCCAGAATAAATAAGAATACAATAGAAGATAGATAATGTTAGCACACACAGGACACTGTCCAGTGCTTATTGAATCACTAAAATGAATTTGGGAATTGTTTCTCAGAATAAATAAGAATAAAATAGAATATAGATAATGTTAATATGTGGTTAGTTCAGAAATAGCACATACAGGGCACTGTCCAGTGCTGATTGAACCACTAAGATGTATTTGGGAATCATTTCACAGAATAAATAAGAATACAATAGAAGATAGATAATGCTAATATGTGGTTAGTTCAGAAACAGTACACACAGGGCACTGTCCAGTGCTGATTGGACCACTAAAATGTATTTGGGAATTGTTTCCCAGAATAAATAAAAATACAATAGAAAGTAGATAATGTTAATATGTGGTTAGTTCAGAAACAGCACACACAGGGCACTGTCCACTGCTGATTGGACCACTAAAATGTATTTGGGAATTGTTTCCCAGAATAAATAAAAATACAATAGAAAGTAGATAATGTTAATATGTGGTTAGTTCAGAAATAGCACACACAGGGCACTGTCCAGTGCTGATTGAACCAGACTAAAATTTATTTGGGAATCATTTCACGGAATAAATAAAAATACAATAGAAGATAGATAATGTTAATATGTGGTTTTCTAAGTCAATTTGCAATCACAGGCATCCTTAGTTTTAGTTTGGTGGTCCCTATTTCTATTTGTTAGACACCCCTCATCCAGTTCACTGTCTCAATTGACAAAAGTGGAACTGAGGACTCTGAGAAAGGGGACTTGACCTGTCATATCTATAGTAAATCAGAGTCAGGATCTGAACACAGGACATAGCCTCATAGACATATAGCTGGAAGGGACCTCAGAATATATTTAGTCCATTTTTCTCATTCTACAGATAAAGAAACTGGAGGCCACAGTTGTCATTATCAAAAGTAGAAATTAAGTCCAGATTCCTGCATCACTCACTAGGTACTACTGCCCCATCCCTATTGGTGCAGAACACATTGGTTCATGGCATGGAATCTCACTAGAATAGTGCTTGCTAAATAGCCTAGACAGAGACTGTCCCAGGCCCTCTGGGGCTTCTTGCTCCATCCCTGAGAACACGGCCATTAAGTGCCACGGAGAGGTAGTGAGCTCTCCATCACCGGATGGACTTCCTGCATGGGAATGCTACTTGGCCAAAATAAGTGCAGAGCAGTCAACGTGACCTTTGAGATGCCTTCTAGTCCAGAGTCCCTGGGGCTCTTTGAGGGCAGAGCTGGATGAGAAAATAGCAAACAAGACCTACAGCAGGGGGGACTGCAGGGACAGATTAATGAGGGGAGGAAATGAAAGGAACCAATCTCCGGGTTGCCTTGGCTCTGTGACAATCACTGAGAGGAAGGACAGGGACAGTTTCGCCCTGCCGTGTTTGCAAGGTGGGAACTCACCAGGGGAACGGAGCTATTTCTGGGTACATCCAAGGAGGCGGCAGGAGAGGAGAGGGAGGAGGGAAGGATGGGGGTGGGGGATGCCCATCCATTAGACCCGGCAAGGGATACAGGGAGGGACAAAGTCCTATCAGGTTTTGAGCAATGGATTGTGTCAGGAAACTAGTCCAATGTTACTCACTTAATATGATTCTAGACCAGATGGCTTTGGAGGGGAAAGTGAGGCAGGAAACCTTGCACAGCCCTCCCTCACAAATCCATTTCTCTTGCACATTGCGGCATCTTGCCCCTGATGTCTCGATCCTCTTCGAGAACGAAGGACAAAAACCAACAACAGCATCAGTAACAAGAACAACAACAGACTCAGAGCCGGAAGGGATGGTGAAGGCAGTTGAATCTCCTCATTTCACAGATGAGGAAACTGAAGTCCAAGTAGGAGACATGACTTAGAATTTCATGGATCCATAGATGGAAGGGACTCCAGAGATCAAGGAGTGCAGAAGAATCAGCTTGCCCATGGTTCCTTGGGCGTCCAGGTGGTCCCAACAAGCAAAGTGAGGATTTGAACTCAGGGGCTCTTACCCCAAAGTCAGGGCCTTTAAGGTTTCTTACAATTCTGAATCCAGAATTGCTCAACCCTCTCTGTGTGACTGAGTAAATCCTCTCCCATGAGAGGCAGCATGGTGTGTGTGGGGGGAGGGACCTGGATTTAAAAGGGCCATAGATTATCAAGCCCTGAATGATCGTCTCCATTTTACAGATGAGGAAAAGGAAGCTCAATTTGTTTTAATCTGACAAGCCTTGGACCGAAAGACGGGGAGACCAAAAATCCCAAACAAATCTTGATTTTTAGGAGTTAACATTCTTTCTCCAAATGCACCTGCAAAAGGAATGTGAAATACTGGACCTTGCATACCATTTTGTCCATTTTACAGATGGGGAAACTGAGGTCCAGAGAGGAAAAATTTTTTGTTCTAGGCCACCTAATTTAAAGGGTTAGTTTCAGTGCACTGGAACTCAGGGCTGTATCCTTTTCTCCAAGAACATTGCAGCCTGACTGTGACTGCAGCTCCGCCTAGAGTCCTCCTTGGGCACTGCAGCCCTTCCAGCTGTTCTGGGATCTGAAATGAAAGAAGCCATAGAATGTAGTCCTAGAATAGAGACTATTTAGTCCTATCCTGTCATTTTACAGATGAGCAAACTGAGGCCTAAAGGATCTAAGTGATTCTCCATAGGTGTTTTCTTCTCCTTGCCCAGGTTGAGATGAGATATTTGTAAAATAGCACACAGTAGGTGCTCTATAAATGCTTATTCCCTTACATAGCTGGTAAGGTATAGAGATAGCACCCAGATCTTCTTTCTTACACTCTGTCATCTAATTGCCTCATTATATTACAGATGGGGAAACTGAGGTTCAATCAAGGGAAAATGACTTGTCCACAGTCCTATCACCAGCACTGGAGGTGCAAGGCTCAATTCCTGTGGCTGGAAATCTCCCAGCTCTGTCATATACATATACATATACACATATGTTATGTGACCTCAGATAGATGATCATCCTATAGGTGGATGGATGGATAGATGGATGAATGAATGGATGGATAGGTGCATGGATGGATGGGTAGGTGGATGGATGGATGGATAAATAGATGGATGGTGGATAGATAGGACCTATGACTTCCTAGGTTTTTTCTCCTCTGAAATGGGAGAAATCCTTTATTTTTTTAAATTTAATTTTTAATTTTAATTTTTAAATTTATAACTATTTTTTGACAGTATATATGCATGAGTAATTTTTTATAACATTATCCCTTGTATTCATTTTTCCAAATTTTCCCCTCCCTCCCTCTACTCCCTCCCCTAGATGACAGGCAATCCCATACATTTTACATGTGTGACAGTATAACCTAGATACAATACATGTGTGTAAATCCAATTTTCTTGTTGCACGTTAAGTATTGGATTCCAAAGGCATAAGTAACCTGGGTAGATAGACAGTAGTGCTAACAATTTACATTCACTTCCCAGTGTTCCTTCTCTGGGTGTAGTTGTTTCTGTCCACCATTGATCAACTGGAAGTAAGTTGGATCTTCTTTATGTTGAAGATTTCCACTTCCATCAGAATACATCTTCATACAACATTGTTGTTGAAGTGTACAGCGATCTTCTGGTTCTATTCATTTCACTCAGCATTCTGAATTCATCCTGCTGGTCATTTTTTTTACAGAGCAATAATATTCCATAACTTTCATATACCCAACCATTCTCCAATTGATGGACATCCATTCATCTTCCAGTTTCTAGCCACTACAAAAAGGGCTGCCAGAAACATTTTGGCACATACAGGTCCCTTTCTGCTCTTTAGTATTTCTTTGGGATATAATCCCAATAGCAGCACAGCTGGATCAAAGGGTATGCACAGTTTGATAACTTTTTTGGCATAGTTCCAAATTGCTCTCCAGAATGGCTGGATTCTTTCACAACTCCACCAACAATGTATTAGTGTCCCAGTTTTCCCACATCCCCTCCAACATTCATCATTATTTGTTCCTGTCATCTTAGCCAATCTAATAGGTGTGTAGTGGTATCTCAGAGTTGTCTTAATTTGCATTTCTCTGATCAGTAGTGATTTGGAACACTTTCATATGAGTGGATATAATTTCAATTTCATCATCTGAGAATTGTCTGTTCATATCCTTTGACCATTTATCAATTGGAGAATGTTTTGATTTCTTATAAATTAGGGTCAGTTCTCTATATATTTTGGAAATGAGAACTTATCAGGACCTTTACTGTAAAAATATTTTCCCAATTTGTTACTTCCCTTCTAATCTTGTTTGCATTAGTATTGTTTGTACAGAAACTTTTTAGTTTGATGTAATCAAAATCTTCTATTTTGTGATCGATAATGATCTCTAGTTCTCCTCTGGTCATAAATTCCTTCCTCCTCCACAGGTCTGAGAGGTAGACTATTCTCTGTTCCTCTAATCTATTTATTATCTCATTCTTTATGCCTAAATCATGGACCTATTTTGATCTTATCTTGATATATGGTGTTAAGTGTGGATCCATATCTAATTTCTGCCATACTAATTTCCAGTTTTCCCAACAGTTTTCAAATAATGAATTTTTATCCCTAATGTTGGTATCTTTGGGTTTGTCAAACACTAGATTGCTATAGATGTACCCTTTTTTATCTTTTGCACCTAATCTGTTAATGGGAGAAATCCTAATACTTGCACAGACCATGCGGATCTCATGGGGAACGCAGGCTCCCGGGAACCCCAAATCTATTCAGGTGAAACAAACTCTAAAGGGGAGGGCATCAGAGAACTTACAATCATGCAGCTTGCAGGTTTCCTGGCTGGTACTTTGGAGACCAAGTATAGTATCCACATTTTACAGATGGGGAAACTGAGGCCCAGAGAAATTAAATCACTTGTCCAAGAATATATAAGGAGTGTATATGTGTGCAGATTTGAATCCAGGTCCTCTTATTCCAAATCCAGTTTTCTCCCACTATGCCAAAGAGTAGCTCTTCTCCAGCCTTGTTGACTCTTCTCAGAGGGGGCATCCAGGTAGTCCCACTTAGCAAAGTGAGGATCTGAACCCAGGTGCTTTTACCCTAAAGTCAGCATCTTTAAGGTTTCTCCCAATTCTGAATCTGGGATTCCTTGACGCTCAAAGGAAAGGCAAAGGGAGACTCTTTTTGGGATGCCCCAAATCCCAGGGGAAATTTGCTAATGGCCTTGATTAGTGAGTATGAAAGAGGGGGGCAGAATGGGCTTTCTTAAGTACAGATTAAAACCACAGGTAAACAAACAAAATATCCCAGTGTCAGCTCTTTGTGGGTAATGACAAAATGACTGATCAACCAATCAAGAAGTATATACAAAGCACCTATTCTGTACACACACTGAGGATATAGAGCCCCCAAAATGAGATTAGTCCTTGACCTAATGGAGCTTTCATTCTCTATGGGAGAAAATATGGACCCAAATCTACCTCTAAATCACTCAGTTTCTGCTTAAATGATGGCTCATGCCAAGGAGAGCAAGTCCAAGCTTTTGGAAGGCAGTATCCAGAGTCTTCCTGGGTCTTTTTCTTCTTAGGCAGGCTGCCCTCCTCTGCTGTGGCCAGAACCGCTTAAGAACTAGGTACTTCATATAGCCAGACGAAAGTGCTCAAGACTTTGGCCTTGTTCGACTCCTGCTCAACAAGCCGCCATGGCTCCTCCTTGCCTTGCTAACCAGATACGACATGTCTGCTTGGCATTTAAAGCCTTTCACAATCTGGCTCCGACTGATCTTTCCAGGCTGATGACACATTCCTCCCCCACATACACTCTCTGTTCCTGTGGAACTGTCCTGTTCTCCGGCTGTTCTCTGAGCACATTCATCTCCGACCTTGGTGCCTTTGTACAGAGTTTTTGCTGGAATCCCAGGGTCCTTTCAAGGTTCCTATCAAATACTAACTCCCTCAGGAGGTCTTCCCTGATTCCCTCAACAGGCAGTGCCTCCCTCTCAGTTTTGTCTCAAGAGGAATGGGAGGAGACAGATGAGCTCTAGATTAGAGGTTCTTAGGATCCATGAATTTTTATTTATATATGTAAGTATATGTTTATGCAAATATTCATACATGTGTGTATATATAAACACACACTCCCACACATGTACATATATATGTTTATGTACTGGTGGACGGATGGATAGATGGTGGATAGATAAAATGTTTGGATAAATTAATGGGTGGATGGATGATGGATAGATATTTGGATAGATGGATTGATGGATGGATGGATGGATGGATAGATGTTTGGATAGATGAATGAATGGATGGATGGATGGTGGATAGATAAAATGTTTGGATAGATGAATGGATGGATGGATGGATGGTGGATAGATAAAATGTTTGGATAAATGAATGGATGGATGGATGGATGGATAGATGTTTGGATAGATGAATGAATGGATGGATGGATGGTGGATAGATAAAATGTTTGGATAAATGAATGGGTGGATGGATGGATGGATGGATGGATGGATGGATAGATGTTTGGATAGATGAATGAATGGATGGATGGATGGTGGATAGATAAAATGTTTGGATAAATGAATGGATGGATGGATGGATGGATAGATGTTTGGATAGATGAATGAATGGATATATGGATGGTGGATAGATAAAATGTTTGGATAAATGAATGGGTGGATGGATGGATGGATGGATGGATGGATGGATGGATAGATGTTTGGATAGATGAATGAATGGATGGATGGATGGTGGATAGATAAAATGTTTGGATAAATGAATGGGTGGATGGATGGTGGATAGATGTTTGGATAGATGGATTGATGGATGGATGGATGGATGGATAGATGTTTGGATAGATGAATGGATGGATGAATGGATGATGGATGGTGGATAGATGTTTGGATAAATGAATGGATGGATGGATGGATGGATGGATAGATGTTTGGATAGATGAATGAATGGATGGATGGATGGTGGATAGATAAAATGTTTGGATAAATGAATGGATGGATGAATGGATGATGGATGGTGGATAAATAGATGGATAGATGTATAGATGGATGGATGATGGATAATGATGGATAGATAGATGGGTGGATAGGTGGATGGATATCACATAAATGGATAGATAGATAACTATATTTTAACATAACAGCTTTCCTTTATAATACTATTCATTTTATTTTCATTTTAAAAACATGAATGGGAGAAGAAGACCACAGTATTCAGGTAGAGGAATCCAGGACACATAAAAGAGGAGAACCTCCTGAGCATTAGCTGTGAACCTCTGATGATGAGTTCTGTTTTGGTATCAGGGAGCCTTGCTCTGACACTTGCTTCCTGTGTGATCTTGGACAAGCCCCTTCCCACTCTGGGTTTCAGTTATGTTCTCCATGAAATGAGTATATTTATCCTGCCCAGCTTGCTGTCTTTGGGAGGATTGATGGGCTTGTGTGCAGGAAAACAATTTGTTAACTAGATAACACCTCGCCTCCAAGGGAATGGGCCATGATTTTTCTTGGCAAACCTGGGTTCCCAAAACCTCTGCCAGGAGAGCATGGATCCTGGCAGGTCCGGTGTTCAGGAAAGCCTTTGGGCCTGTCCCAGAGATGGAAGATATCTCTATTGAGGAGGACCAGCTGAGCCGAGCCAGGAGGGATTCGTCACCGGGCTGTCCGCAGAGCGAGGAGTATTTTTGGCTGCAGCCTCCCCTTAGCCTGTAACTGAGCAGCAGGGGTCTGTACTGATGGAAGCATGGGCCCCGCGGTGAGGCAGCAGGTAGCGTTGGCAACAGGGATGTGGCGGACAAGAAAACAGATTTAGCTTCATGTGATTGAGAGCTGGAAAGCTTTGTAGAGATATTCTGGTCCAACCTTCCTCCCCTTTCATATTGAAGATATGATGATATTGTGCAGTCAGAGAACTTGAGTTCAAATCTATTGATGTGAATATGGAAAGTTAGCTTCTCCAGCCTCAGTTTCCTCACTTGTAAAAAAAAGGGGCAGGACAAGATCTTGTAAGGTCTCTTCCAGCTACCATGTTCTCCTCCCCATTCCTCCTGGGGAGGATCGCTTCCCCCCTCCCCCTTTCACATGTATCCCTCTCTCTATCTGGAACTAAATCTGGGATCCTATGAAACCCAGAATGAGTGTGTCATTTGACCTAATTAGTCATTGGATTCTGCATCAAAGTTTGTTTAGTTATTTCAGTCATGTCTGGCTATATGACACCATTTAGGGTGTTCTTGGCAAAGGTACTGGAGTGCTTTTCCATTTCCTTCTCCAGTTCATTTGACAGATGAGGAAACTGAGGCAGACAGGATAAAGTAACCTGCCTGGGGTCATGCAGCCCAGTAAGTGTCTGAGGACCTACATCAGAAGACCTGGATTCAAATCCTGCCTTCATCCCTTAGTCCCATTCCCCAGTCTGAACCTCTGTAAAATGAGAGGCTGTTGCAGTTTCTCACAGCTAGAAATAACAATCCTGTGACCATAAAACATGGGGTCCCTTCCACTGACTGCACAAATATCTAGCTCCTTCACTTACCAGTAGTCCTGGACATGTCATTCCCCTTAATCTGTAAAACAGAAAAAAAAAACCAAACAAAAAAATAAAGCAATTTGAATTTTCTACTTCATAGTGTAATTTCTTTTAATCTGTAAAATGGAAATTTAAAAAATTTGAATTTTCTACATCATAGTGTTTTTTGACAATCAAATGAGTTGATGAGCAGGAAAAAATAATAAAATAGTTGGAGATAGCATTGCAAGTAGATGATAATGATAATAATAATAACAGCAAGAAAGCATAATTGGCAAGTGGTCCTGGACTTGTCATTTCCTTTAATCTATAAAATGGTAATAAGAAACAACTTGGACTTTCTACATTCAGATTTCTAAATTTACAGTCTTCCCAGGTCCTCCTCCCCCTTTTCTCGTCCTTCCAAGGCCATTTCTCTACCCACTCTACTACGCTCCCACTACTTGGATGCTTACAATCCATAGACTATTCCTTGAGAAACTACTTTGCAAAATTCAGGCATTTTGTTCCACCAAGAGCTTTACTGCCACTACAGCAGATTCTAAATAAATGCTTTTTTCTTGTTAAAAAAAAATTAAAAAACAAACGAAAAGAAAACCGTAGGGGTGGGAGGAGGTGACCTTTTAAAATTCTTTTCAGCTTTGGATGGAACAATCTCCTTTTCACTGGAGAGTGATTACCCCATATAGGCCACGAGGGGGCAGCACGAGTCCTGTTTAGAACTGTCAAAGATTTGTAGCCTCTTTAAGCTGGATGATCAGGGAGAGGAAGGACCTTAGAATCAAGAGCACGAGAACCGAGACAGACCCTGTTGTGCAAAATGTCGGCTTGGAGGGAGAATTTAGAATGGGCAGTGTCAGAACTGGAAGGAGCCATAGAACATGGAATATATCAAAGGTTGACCTTACACTATAGTGTGTTAAAATATAAGTTTAATATCCCAATTTTGCCATATCCCTTCCAACATTTGTCACATCTATCATAGATATCTATCGTAGATATCATATTTGCATTTTTCTAATAAATTATTTAGAGCATTTTTTCATAACTATAAACTGTTTTGATTTTTTCATCAGAAAACTGCTTGTTCATAAACCTCTTCATCGGAAAACTGTATCCTTTGACTCTTTATCAATTAGGGAATGACTCGTATTCTTAGATTTTATGTAGTTTTCCCTTAATTTTCTGCTTTCCTTCTGCTCTTGACTACATTTATTTTATTTGGATAAACCCTTTTAAATTTAATGCAATTGACATTGTCCATTTCACATCTTACACTGCTCTCCATTTCTTGTTTATTCATAAATTTTCCATCTATTCTATAACTCTGAAGATAATATGTTTCATGTTCTTCAAATGTTCCTGTAATCTCTCTTTTTATATCTAGGTCATGTATCCATTTTGATCTTATCTGGTAAATGTTGTAAGATATTGGTCTATGCCCAGTTTCTGCCAGTCTGCTTTCTAGTTTCCTCCATACACAATGAATTCTTTTCCCCCAAACTTAAGTCTTTACATTTGTCAAATACAAGGTTACTATATTTATTGGCTATTGTAAATTGTATGTCGACTCTATTCCACTTGATCTATCTTTTACATTTCTTAGCCCAAACCATTTTGGTTTTGATTATTACAACCTTATAATATAGATTAAGATCTGGTACAACTTAGCCTCCTTCCCTTACATTTTTTATTAGTTCCTTTGATATTCTTGATATTTTGTTCTTCCATATGAATTTTGTTATTATTTTTCTAAATCAGTAAAATGAAATTTTTTTGCAACTTAATTGGGAAGGAATTGGATATATAAATTAACTTATGTAAAACGATCATCTCTGTTACATTGGCTCTGCCTACTCATGAACAATATTCCTCCAATTTTAAATCTGATTTTATTCATATAAAAAGTTTTTTTTAAAATAATTTTGTTCATTTAATTTCTGGGTTTGTTTTGGCAGATGTATTCCCAGGAATTTTATGTTGTCTAGAGCTATATCTCTTGCCATCTCTTCTTGCAAGATTTTGTTTGTGATATGTAGAAATAATGATTTATTGAAGTTATTTTATATTCTGCTGTTTCGCTAAAATTATTAACTGTTTCAACTAAATTTTTCATTGAGTCTTTGGGATTTTCCAAGTCATTTTTGGTGGAATTGTGAACTGATCCAGCATTTTGGAGAATAATCTTAAATTATGCCCAAAGAGGTTTGTGGTTTTTTTTTTCCCCTGAGGCAATTGGGGTCAAGTAAGTATGTTTTCCAAGATGATTAGGGAAAAGGAAAAAGAACCTATATGTTCTAACATATTTAGAACTTTTTGGTGGCAAAGAACTGAGAATTGTGGGGATGACCATCAAGTGGGGAAGAGCTGAATAAGTTGTGGTATATGATGTGATGGAATATTGCTGTGCTAAAAAAATGATAAACTCGATGATCTTAGGAAAACATGGATAGACTTTCATGAAATAAGAAAGAGCAAAATGAGCAGAACAAAGAGAATGCTGTATTCAGTAACAACATTATTGTTTTAGGAATAACTTTGAGTAGCTCATTTTGATTACTATAAATATCCAAAATAACTACTAAGAATGTATGAAGGAAGATGATGCAATACCTGCATCCAGAGGAAAAATTGGTAAAGTATGTATAGAATGTTTTTTTCCATATTATGTATACACACCTATGCATATTTGTTATACATAGACATACATATATAAAAATATTTTTGTCTAACTGAAGTTCTCTCTAGAATAAGGAAGGGAAGAGGAAAAAAAGAAATTTATATGATAACTTTATTATATATATTTTAAAGAAATAGCAAATTGGGGACACTAGTGCATTGTTGGTGGAGTTGTGAACTGATTCGACCATTCTGGAGAGCAGTTTGGAACTATGCCCAAAGGGCTATAAAACCGTACATACCCTTTGAACCAGCAGTCCCATTACTGCGTCTGTATCCCAAAGAAATTATAAAGGAGGGAAAAGGACCCACATGTGCAAAAAATGTTTGTAGAAGCTTTTTTTGTGGTGGTAAAGAATTGGAAAGGGAATGGATGCCCATCAATTGGAGAATGGCTGAATAAATTATGGTATATGAATGTTATGGAATATTGCTGTTTTATAAAAAAATGATGATCAGACTGATTTTAGAAAAGCCTGGAAATATTTACATTAACTGATGTTGAGTGAAACAGGCAGAACCAGGAATACATTGTACACAAAAATAGCAAGAAAGTGTGATGATCAATTATAAAAGGCTTAGTTCTTCTCAGTGATTTAGTGATCCAATGCAATCCCAATAGGCTTTGGGAAGAAAATGCCATCTACATCCAGAGAAAGAACTAAGGAGACTGAATGTAAATCAACACTTGCTAAGTTCACTTCTTGTTTGTTTGTTTGTTTATTTGTTTTTTTTATCTCTCCTACGGTTTTCCCTTTTTGTTCTGATTTTTTTCTCCCAACATGATTCATAAAGCAATGTGTATTAAAAATAAATTAATTTTTAGAAAAGAAATAGCAAGTTGTATATCATATATTTATTTATAGTTTCATATTCTTTCCCCCTCCATTCTACTATGGAAATGCTTGCTTTATTTCTTAAATTCACAATATAACAAATAAAATTTAGAACAAAATAAAAAGTAAGGTTGTTGAGCTGGATGAGACTTTTAGATCAGTAGAAAAGGGAATGCTAGTGGAACCGGCATAAGCCCCACTCCAAGCCCCTGTGTCCACCCCCAGCCTCTCTCTGGGTCCTATATTCTCAGCCAAATGGCCCTGGGGGTCTCTCCCACAGCCCACATGTTTTTACCCCTCATTCTCCTCCCCTGAACATATTTCACCTGGTAGTCAAGGCTCCCCAGGATTTTCCTTCCAGTTAGCAGGTGAAGAAGGGGTATTGGGAGCCCGGGAGCAGGTCTGGCTTCTTAACCCTGCTTGATCTGACTGTGGGCCACCCCTCTGCTTAGCCTCGCTTTCCCTGTATGACAAATGAATGGCCAAGATCACATGCTGAAACTTCAATGGGGGTTTTATTCGAGGATCTCTCATTTCAAAATATCTCTCACGCTCTTGTCACAGTGCCTGAAATTCCACCATCTACACTGCTCTTCTAACCTTTTGCTCCAACTAGTAGCAATAACAACTCCATTTCTATGTCATCTTGAGATTGGAAGAGCCTTACATTGAACATATAGTGTAAACATTCCTATCCCCATTTTACAGATAGAGAAACTGAGGCTTCCTATCTCTCATCCCCCCCTCACTATATGTATGACCTTGATCTCTCTCTTCAGACATTCAGTCTAGAATTCTTTTTCCTTCCAGACACCCTAGTGTGAATTACCTTCTGCAATCAGATAGCTGGTTGGCTGTCCCAGGAGTCCTGTGGGGAAGATAAGGGGAAGGAAAAGGAAGAAATGTTGAATCCAGCAAAGGAGTAGAGGGGGTAATAGTAGTTTGGGGAGAGGGACTGCTTGTCCTTTTCTTAAAAGCCCCAGAAATCTTGGCCAGGAGGAGAGAGAAAGGAGAGGTGGGGGATTATGGGTACATAACATCACATATCCTGGATGACAGGCAGCCCGGGTGCCAGTTAGTTTTGCTTCACAAGAGTGGGGAGAAGAATGTTAAGCTTTGGAATAATAGAAATACAAGTGACATCAACAAACTTCATAAACAAAAATCAAGAGCTCCTGGTCTAGATTCTTTTTGAGGCAACCTTGGTATCCTGGGGCTCCCTTTTGCATTTGCACCCACAAAATCAGCCTAGAAATCAATGCAGCTGTCCTTCAAAGTCCCTATCCTCAGTTCCCTGCTCCCCCAAACTTAGAGAAACCCTTCTTATCCTGTAAATCCCAGTCTGAATGCCTCCTCTTCCAGGAAGCCTTCCATCCTCTGAGGTGTCCTTTGGCTGATACTGACCGGTGGGAGAGAGCTGAAGTTTCTTTAGCACTTTGTAGCTTACAAGCTGTGGTGGTGGGCTAGTTTCTAGCTCTGGCATTTGAAAGATCAAAGGTCTTTGCTTTGAGCTAACATTTCTCTTTCTTCTCCTGGTCTCAGTTTCCTTGTGTGTAAAATGGGCAGTATGTTGTGGAGAGAGCAAGGGGATTCAGAGGCCCAAGGCCTGAGTTAGAGTTTTACCTCTGCTGCTTCTTCATTTTGCCCGTGAGAGTGGATCTCTTGGTTTTTCTCTTCTGGAAAATGGGCAGGAAGCAGGATGCACTAGATTCAGAATCACAAGACCCAGGAGATGGGAGTCCCAGCTCTGACTGTGTCTAAATCACTTCCCTAATCTGAACCTCAGTTTCCTTCTCTGTAGATTGGAGGAAGAGGTGCCCTTGACCTCAAGGCATCTTCCTAACTTGGAGTCTATACTGGCAGCAGTGAAAAGCAGATTCCTTGAGGCAGGCAGAAAAAACACAGTCTCATAGGAAGTGATCTAACTCCTGAAGGGCGAGGGAGGCCGGGACTCATCCATCTCAATTCCTCCACCTGGATCCAGGCCAGGTGAGAGGGCCTTGTCAGTTCACGTTGGATGAATAGCAAGGGCTACATCACCATCTCTGAGGGCAGAGAAATCTTTCCCCTGAAAGGCTTCCTTGGTCCGAATGCAGCCTAGCCTTGGGGCAGGGGAAAGAGTGTCCAAGACCCTGAATTCGAATCCTTCCTCTCCTTCCCTCTCCTTGTCTGCCTCCTTTATCAATGAAAATATTGATAAACTGGTCTCCATGTATCTCTACAGCTACAATACTTATGTGCAGAGATAGGGGAATGGACTTCTCCAAACCCCTTTTAGGTCTTCCTGAAATTTCCACCTTTTTCTCCACCTTCATCATGAAGAGAGACCAATATCAGACCAAGAAAAAGCTCTTGGATCTGGAGCCAGGAGGCATAGTTTAAATTTATTCTGGATAAAGCTTGCTTGTATATATTTGTTTGCTTGTTGTCACCCCCATTCGATTTTAAGCTCCTGGAGGGCAGGCAATGAGGACCTCTTTTCGTATCCCCAGTATTTTGCCTGACACATATCTGGCACTTGACAAATGTTTATTGAAGGATTGGTTGATTGATAGTACAAGTGTTGATACATGAACGTAATGGAATATTATTGTTCTCTTAAAAAGCTGATTATACAAAGGTTTAGAAAAATTTACATGAACTGATGCAGAACAAAACAAAGAGAACCAGGAATACATTGTATACATTAACAGCAACAATGTGCGATGAGCTCTTTTCAGTGATCCAAAGCAATCCCAATAGACTTTGGACAGAAAATGCCATCTGCAACCAGAGAAGGAGCTATGGAAAGTGAATATAAATCACTTCTTTTTCCTGTTTGTTTTTTTTTTCATCTCCCATGATATTTCCCATTTGTTCTGATTTTTCTCTCTCAATATAATTTATAAAACAATGTGTATTAAAAATAAATAAAATAAAATAAAAGTACATGTGTGACCTCAATTGGCTTCTCTCTAAAATGGCTTAGGAACTTCCCTTCCAGCTCTCATCTTCACCTTCTCCTCCTCAAAAACAAAAACAAAAACAAAAACAGGGGGCAGCTAGGTGGCTCAGTGGATAGAGCACCGGCCTTGAATTCAGGAGGACCCGAGTTCAAATCTGCTCTCAGACACTTAACATTTCCTAGCTGTGTGACCCTGGGCAAGTCACTTAACCCCAGCCTCAGGAAAAACAAAAACAAAAACAAAAACACCTTCTCCTCCTCATCTTCATCACTATATTCATTTCATCAATCAATCAATAATAACCAAGCATTTCAAATGATAAAGAACAATCCTGGATCCCAGGAAGAGAAACAAGGAGATAGCCCTTTCCTTCATCTTGTCAGGGTGGAGGAAACAGCATATAATATCTATTGTTTTGACATATTGATCAATTTTGATGAAGCTTTCTTTTCTAATTCATATCTTTTGTTGAAAATTTTTGTTTATCGAAGCTTTTTATTTTCAAAATTTTTCACCATTGACTCTTACAAAACTTTGTGTTCTAATTCCCCCCCCGACTCCCCATCTCCTCTACTATATGGCAAGTAGTCCAATATATGTTAAATATGGTAAATATAGAAATAAATCCAATATAGGCATAGTATTTATACAATTATCTTTCTGCCCAAGAAGTTTGCCTCATATCTTTAAAAAATATTAGTTCCAAGGGATGTGTCTTTGAAGAGAGGTGAGGGATTGATCTAGGGGAAAATCTGGATAATAAAAATCTTAGCTGAGCTTTGAAGTAATACAGAAAGCAAGAAGCAAAAGCAAGGAGGGAGGCATTCTGGGAAGGGAATGCCTGAGTGATGGAATATAAAGAATAGCAAATAAGCCAGTTTGTCTTAAGTGCAGCATTCATGAGGGAGAAGAATGCATGACAAGTCCAGAGAAGTAGATGGAGTCAAGCTTTCAGCACCAAACAATTTGGAATTTTTCCTAGAGGCAATTGGGAGCCACCTGAGCTTCCTGAGCAGGGGTGCGGCCGGGTCATTTGGTGTTGTAGAATGTTTCTTTGGCATGTGAGTGTGTGTATGTGGAAGGAATGAAACAGGGAGAGAGTAGAGGCAGGGAGGCCAGTTAGGAGGCTGTGGCAATAGTCCAGGGATGAAGCGATGAGGAAGGGTGGAGAGAGCCTCATCGAGAAATCCGAGGGAGCCCCTTCTCCCGAGGCTCCCTTTGTTGAGGCTGGTGGAGGTATAGCCCTACCTAGAATCAGGGGGTGGAATAAATGATGTCTTGAGGCCCTTGCCAAAGTAGAACCCTGGAATTCTTTGCCGTATTCCTCATGCTTACATCACTCATATGTATTCATCCTCTTAAGTCATCTCTGTCATTTGCATCATTTTCATTTTTATCCTCCTCCTCCTTCTCTTCATCTTCATCACCATCAGGTATGTCCATCTAGTAGAGTGGAGGCAGGGGGGTGGACAAAATGACCTCTCATCTCTCTTTAACACATGGAATTAATAACATCTCCTACTTATATAATCTTGCCCTTTCAAAAAAAAACCCTCCCCCCAAACCAAAACTCATGAGTTAAGCAAGACAAAGAGTATTCTATTTTACAAAAACAGGAAACTGAGACTCAGGGACTCAGAGAGTGGCTTGTTCAAAGTTCAAGGAGACGATGCCTGTAAAGTTTTTTTGTAACCTTTCAAGCGCCAGGCAAACAAGAGTTATTAATGTCACTGAAGGTTTTGTTTGAGCAGAGGCTGGCATCAGAGCTGAACACTAATTCCTTGACTTGTGACATTGGGAAATCACTTAACCTCTCTGAAATTCTTCTTTGTGTTTAATAAGTATTATAGAATAATATTTCCCCTATTAGGGTAGGTAAAAATAGGGTAAGTGACCCAGAGGTAGAAGGGATAGCAAAGATTACCCAATCCATTTTACATGGGAGGAAACGGAGACTTTGGGCTTACCCAAGGTTGAATAATCCATAAGTATCATAGGTGGGATATGAACAAGCTCCTCTGATTCCAGGGACAGAGTTCTTTTTATTATCTCAGCAATGCTAACCCCGTTTCTGGATTCTCATCTAAGTCCAACACAGGAAAGCTCACCCAACATGTTCTTCTGGAATCTAGAGGAGTTGAGTTTAATTTGGTCTCACTTAAACTCAGTTTGCCTCAGTTTCCTCATCTCTAAAATGAGGATGATATAATGGCACCATCTTCCCAGGGTTGCTGTGAGGATCAAATCAGAAAATCATTATAAAGTACCCTAGCACAGTGCTTGGCACATAGTAGGCGCTATATGAACATTAGCTCTGTGTGTGTGTGTGTGTGTGTGTGTGTGTGTGTGTGTGTGTGTGTATGTGGAGAGTGGGGAAGACTTATTTGAATTTCCTTTGTATCACATGGCTCCCAAAGTCACAATCATCCCTTTCCCCCTTCCCTTTTTTCCCTTTCTTGGATTCTTTGACAGTCTCTTTTTAGGAACTCCTTATTTGTAATGAGCAGGCACCTCCTCAGGACCCCCCACCCAGTGCCTCTACAGGACCTCCAAGTGAGCCATAATTGCAATCATGGTGTTCCAGTGACTCAGCACCACCGGAAGGGCATGGGCATTCAGAAGATGCCAGCTATAATATGGCAAAATAACCCTTGCTTGCCTCCCCAAGGTAGTCTTCAGGAATGAGCTTTGTAAATCTGCAAGGACAATCCAAATGTGAGTTATTGTTATTTTTATTATGGTTATGACTCCTGGCAGCATTACCAGTAGAAGGTATGTTGCACTTCTAGTCAGTACAGAGTCCTACCTCTGACACTAGATGTATAACCATAAGCAATTCCATTTCTGTGAAATGGGTTTTGTTTTGTTTTTTCAACTGTTGGCAGATGGGAAAGAGAGGAAGTTAGGGGTTTTTTTTGAAGAAGAAGGAGAGGAAGAGGAGAAGAAAAAAAAGAAAGAAAAAAGGAAAGAGGAAAAAAGATAGAAAGAAGAAGAAAATGAAGAGAAGAAATCATTGAAGCATTTTTTAAAAAGAATGCACTAAAGAAAAAGGAGAAAGATGAGAAAGAATGACAGATAAGCAAGAGAGCTTTGTAAGTTACATATTGAATTGATTAAAGAGAAAAACAAACTCTTCGTAAAAGAAACTCTTGTTTTTGTGTGTCTCTCTTTTTTTTTTTCTGTTCTAATTTGTATATGGAAATGTCCCTTTTATTTTCTGTGTAAATCCAGGAAAAAAATTCAAAACGAAACACAAAAGAAAACAAAAACAAAAAAAACACCAAATCTGAAAATGAATCCTTGTGGTCCCTACTCTGCACAAGGTTAATATGAGACTCTAATGGGATGCTGTATGTAAATGAGCCTTGGAGAACCTGACTAGGAAGAGGCCTCAGAGGCCGTTGAGTTCAACTCCTTAATTTTGCAGATGGGGAAACCGAGGCCCAGAGAAGAGATGTTACCAAAAATTCCACGATAAACCCAGATTTGAACTTGGGGTCTCCGTCTCGAATTGCAGTCCTCTTTCCATCATCTTGCTTCTGGTAGGGATCCTGTCTTATCTAAAGTATAGACACTGAGGAAGGCCCTGACTGAGCTCAGGGTAGATTTTCTCTTTGGAACAGATCCACTAATGATCTGATCCCTGGGAATTGAGAAACAGGCCTGTGGGATTACTTGGCAGGGCAGGAGGGGGAGGGGGATGAAACATGATCCTCTGTTTTCAAATATCTGAAGGGCTGTCATGGGGAAGAGAGCAGCCTCTGTTTTGTTTGTTCCCAGAGAGCAGTTAGGGGGAAGCTACAGAGAGACAGTCCTCAGCTCCATCTAAGGGAGACCTCATTTCTAACCAGAGGTAGCTCCATAGACAAGTCAGCTAGCCACAGTCAGTCTTGGCTTCCTCATCTGGAATATGGGCATGGTAACATCTCATTGCACCCACCTCTTGATCTTTGGGAAAGATCAAAGTAAAATTATGTATGCAAAACACTCTGTAGACTCAACATAAAGAAGGCCCTTAGGGATGACTCTGGGATGAGGAGGAAAGTATATAGTGAAAAATAATAAAGAATGTAAAAGCAGAAGAAATTAATACAATTTTTTTTAATTTTTAGTTTAAGCTGTCCCACAATAGAACAGGATGCCTTGGGAGATAGTGAGATCCCCATCACTTAAGGATGCAAGGTCAATCATCAAGTGTTTATTTTTTATTTATTATATTATATTTATTAAGTATTTATTATATGTGCTAAACATTGGGGATATAAAAAAAGGTAAAAGGTAGGTCCCAATTCTGAAGATCTCATTCTGATGAAGGAGGTAATAAATAATAATGAACACACAAGATAATATACAGGGAATAAAAGAGGTAATCTCTGAAGGAAGGTATTAGCAGGAGGAGATGTAGGTGGGGGTGGGGAGGGGATGGCCTCTTTCCAAAGCTAGGATTTGAGCTGAGCCTTGGAAGCAGGAACATAATGGCAAGGAGAGAGGCCTGGGGACAACACTCCTCCCCTATATGAGGGTCAGGAGAATTTTGGAAAAGTTAACATCTTGAAGGTCTGATGGAGGAGGAGATATCTGAGCAGGCTGTGAAAGAAACAGACTATTCTAAAATCCAGAGGTAAAGAAGCTGTGAATTCTAGTTGATAGGGAGGAAACAGCCTATGCAAAAGCCCAGTGGTGGGAAATTATCATTCCATCTTTTTTTTTTTTTTTTTTTTTTTTTTTTTAATTCTTCCCAACCTCTTTGGGGTTTTCTTGTCAAAGATACTGGATTGTTGTGACATTTCTTCTCTAGTTCATTTTACAGATGAGGAAACTGAGGCAAACAGGATCAAGTGACTTGTCCAGCATCACACAAGCTTGTAAGTGTCCAAGGCTGGATTTGAACTAGGTCCTCCTCACTCCAAGCCCAGGGCTCTATCCACTGACCACCTAAGTTCCAAGTGGTGAAGGATTAGTGGTTTTTAAGTGAATTCCTGAGTGGAGTGAGAGGTCAAGCTAGATGACCCTTCGAATCAACCAATCAACCAACAAGCATTTATTAAGCACTTACTAAGTGCCAGGTGCACTACTAGGTGCTGGGGATAGAACAACAAAGAGTTGCTCACTAAGGATCCCTCAGTTCTGTGTTTAGGCCATCCACAGATGGCTTCAGGTCTCATTTTTTAGAATGAATACAACGGGTCCTTTTTTATGTAACTTTGCAAAAGAGACATCCTTTGTTGGATCCCAATCTGGGTCGGAGCAATGCTCCTTCTTGATCTAAATGACCAAGATTGGAGGTGACAGTGGTTAGGTCAGGGGAGGGCAGTCACCTTAAGGGGCCTCCAAGAGGTTGAACCTTCATCCGGGGGGGCCTGACAGTCCCTCTATCACATGTCTGTGCCCATTGGCACCTTGGGATATGGCTAAAGGTAGCTGGTGATGCAAGATCAATGAGTTGTCTCATACCATGGGAGGATGAACAAATACTCAGGGAGGGAGGCACCTATTGTGCTGATTCAGAGAGAGAGCAGAGGGTCTCCTTTGTTCTTTTTCTTCTTTATCCCTTCTGAATTTTTCCCAGAATGATCTAGAAAATGTTCTTGTGTCCCTCCTAGCCTATAATTTATGCCTTTCCCCAATATGCTTCCACTCTAAGCCTTTTATTTCATGCTTCTCTCCTTGTACCATTTTGTATTCTATCTAGACAGACTTACTGGTTGCTCCTTGAACTTGGCACTCCATCTACCACCTCCAGGCCTTTGTATGGGCTGTACCCCATATATGAAATATATTCCCTCCTCACCTCTCCCTAATTTCTTTCAAGTTGTAGCTTAGATACCATTTCTCATGATAGAGCCTTCTAATTTTTTCTTTTAAAAAATCCCTTAGTTATTCTGGTGAAGTCTATGAACCCCTCCTTAGAATTATGTATTTGCATGCATAAAATAAAATATACCAGATTATAAAGGAAACCAATGGGACTGGATTTTTTTTTTTTAAATCAAATTCCCAGACACTCATGGGAAGAATTCTTCTATGGGAAGCCTTTTATAATCCTTCTCCTCCCCATCCTACCCCAACTGTTTATATGGTCAGCATATCTGATTTACTTCTCTGTAGCTCCCCAAAGAAGCAGGGTGGAATGATGGATATACCAGAGGGACACAGGTTCAAATTCCAGCTCTGGCACAAACTGGCTATGTGATCTTGGGTAAATCACTAATCTCTGACTGCCGTAAGCAACATTTAAAGGTTAGAAGTTGGAGAAGGACCAGCTTGTGTCAGGGAGGGAATTTCCTTATTGGGAGTACCCTACTTAGGGATATCACAGATTGGTCTGCATCCTCTCTTCCCATTAGAATGGACATTCTTTGAGAGCAGGTGTTGTTTTTTTTTTTGTTTTGTTTTATTTTGTTTTGTTTTCATTTTTCTTTCATTTTTGACTCGTATCTCTTTTCTAATATTTATCATATTTTGCCAAATCCCAAAAAATGCCCAGATTTCGAGGAATTGAATGGGGATGGGGATTGCTGTTTATGCTTAAAATATTTCAGAACGTGTGCACATGTACATACACACACACATACACACATACACACAAAATTGCTTCTGCTCTTGATTTAGTCCATTGACAGTCAATTCTCTATCAAAGAACTGCTGAATTGAAAATGACTCATGAGTTCTCAATGAACAACCTTCAAAGGCCAGGCTATTTAATTCAAATAAATGGGTAAGTTCAATGAAAAATGATCCCATTCAATTCAATTAAATAACCTGTTAATTTTTTCATTTAAAAATACATTATAGCAACATCAAGCCTCCTACTCCTCCACTCGAGCAAACTTCAGTTTCACTAAAAAATACCATTGAATTTAGTTGGAAAAGCTAGCAAATTCAGTCAAGAAAATAGCTTGTAAATGATTGAAGAATTCATTCAAAGGCAAAAATGATAAAAGAGAAAAATTGCAAAGATGAGTATGTTAAATGTTGGAGGGGCTGGGAAAAGCCAGGCACATCAGGATACTGTTGATGGAAACTGGTCCAATCATTCAGGGAAACAACTGGAAATTATACAAGAAGGGTCCCTATGACCCCATGACCCATACCCTAGTGTGGGGAAGGTCCCACAAAAATATCTTTAGCCATATTTTTGGGAGAATCATAAGCAAAATTAGCATCAGTCAACTTGTGAAGTAAATTGTAGCAAAATCCCAGAATGCTTTAAGGACTGGACCCTCCTTGGCTGAACCCCTCCCCCCCAATTATAGCAGCATCTGAATGTGATTGGAATATTATTGCCCTGTAAGAAAAGACACATTTGAAGAATTCAGAAACTTGGGAAGACTTTTATGAACCAATGCAGACTGAAATTAAACCAGATACAAGATGTTTATAAAAACATCAAGGAAAACTACATTGAAAATCTTCTGAACTCTGATCCATGCAGTGAGAAGTGTTGCTTTTAGAGGTCAGAAGATGAAACATGCTTCCCACTTCTTAGCAGAGAGGTGGTGAACTACAGGTGTGGAACGAGGCATACACCATCAGATATAGTCGGTGTGCTGATTTACTTTTTAGACTATGTTGTTGTTCAGTCGTTTTCAGTCATGTATGGCACTTCATGACCCCATTTTCTTGGCAGAGATACTAAGGTGGTCTACCATTTCCTGCTAGAGTTCATTGGAGAAGATGAGGAAATTGAGATAAACAGGGTTAAGTGACTTGCCCAGGATCATACAGCTAGGAAGTATTTGAGGCCAGATTTGAACTCATGTTAATGAGCCCAGTTTTTTCACTACAGGGTCACCAAGTTGCCTTTGTCTTTGACTATACATATTGCTTATAAGGGCAGGGAATCCCTGTGAGTCAAGGAAGCGAGAGAGAGAGAGAGAGAGAGAGAGAGAGAGAGAGAGAGAGAGAGAGAGAGAGAGAGAGAGAGTATCAATAAAAAAAATCCATTTAGGAAGCATTTATTAAGTACCTCCTAAATGCCAGGCGGGTATGGGGATACAAAGGAAGGGAACATCCAATGATCCCTGCCCTCGAGCCTCCTTTTCTCCTGGAGATACACCAGGTACACAGCTCAGTAAGTCCAGGGTCATTCGAGGATTGGGAAGACCCTCACAATGAGGGGAGAGCTCCTGGAGGAGGGGGAAGCACCAGAGCTGAGCATGGAGGGAGCCAGCAATCCCAAGGTGGCCACGAGGAGGGAGTGCCCTCCAGGCATGTGGGAGGTGGGGAGATGGAATGCCAGGTTCGAGGAACAACAGGGAGGAACTCAGGGCACTGTCAGTCAAGCATTTTGGATGACTGATCAGCCGGTTATCCTTTTGAGGCTGTCAGATCCAATTTTACAGAATGGGAAACTGAGTCCAGGATAGTGAAATGAGCTACTTAGTATCACATAATTGATGGCGCTGGGATTCAAATTCAGACCCGAGGACTCTGAATCTAGAGCTTTAACCACTGAACCACACTACCCTCATTGCTTAATTTAATAATATATAGTTAGCTTACAGGACTCTCTAAAGTTGAAAAAGAATGTTGCATATGGTGTCTTCTTTGCTCTTCACAATAATCCTGTGAGGGAGGGGCTATTTATTATCTCCATTTTACAGATGGAGAAACTGAGGTTATGAAAAGTGAAGTGAGGGTCAGCTAGGTAGTGCAATGGATAGAGCACCAGCCCTGAATTCAGGAGGACCCGAATTCAAATCTGGTCTCAGACACTTCACACTTCCTAGCTGTGTGACCCTGGGCAAGTCACTTAACCCCAGCCTCAGGGAAAAAAAAAAAAGAAAAGAAAAGTGAAGTGACTGGCCCTGTATTATCCAGATATTAAATATCTAAAATGGGATTTTTACTCTGCTACCTCCCAGGCTTCTTAATTAGACTCTGCCCTTCTAGGAGAAAAACAGGGGTATATGGGAGCTGGGGGTGGAGAGGACTCGGGATGTGGGTAGGAGGTGTCCACACCAGATGACCATCCCCTTCTAGATTGTACAATCTGTGCAACCGAGGACAGACTCCTCTTTAGACTTCCCAGTTCTGCAAGTGCCTCCCATAGTATTCTACACACAGAAGGCATTTAATGTTTGATGAATGAATAAATAAATGTTTGGCCAATGCAGGTGCCAGATGAAAGCCCTGAAAAAAATGATTGGATTCAGGCCAGTAACCAATTATTTTGAAAACATCCAGTTACTCACTGGTCGTTTGAGGGAATTCAATCTTAAAAACAAACAAACACATAGGATTCTGGGTGTGTCGCCTCCTCCCTGGTCTGACCTGGGGGGGACTCATGAGCAGGTACAGAATACGGGAGGGGGTGACGGCTCCCCGGCCCCTCCTCTGGGTCCTGGCTAGCCCCAGTTCTGAATCCAGGGCTGCCAGCCAGTCCACCGGCGAGTCGATTCCTGGGAAGTTAACCCTGGCAATGGAGAGCTGGAAGGACTCCAGCTGAATGGCATTTGGGTAAGGCTGGAGGGCAGGGCCTAATCCGGTTTAAAATTCATGTGTGCCCATGAGCCCTGCTAAGGCAACAGACTGAAACAGTTCCTTTGCCTGACTCAGTAATCCCCGGGATTAAGAGCTGGACGGGACAGAAGCACCCAGAAGGCTGGGATTGAAAGGGCCCTTAGAACAAAGAAGGGCACATCTGAGAGGGACAGGAGCACAGAAAGTGTCAACACCCAGAGAAACCGTAGAACAAGGAACTTCAGAGGGAGGAGGGACTTTAGAATCTAGAATTTCAGAGCTGGGAGGAACCTTAGAACATAGAACAATTTATAATGCAAAATATCAAAACTGGGGCAGGAATTAAAACAGAGAAGGCCAGAATTGAATGGGATCTTAGAACAGGGTATTTCAGAGTTGGGGGAGACCTTAAGAGGTGGAATTTAGAACCGGGAGAGACTTTAGAAACTACACTATTAATAGATTTGGGAGGGACCTTAGAACACAGTACATCAGAACATCTTAGAACATGGAATATCTTTTAAAACTAGGAGGGACTTTAAAACATAGAATGTTAGAGTTGGGAGGGGTTTTAGAACAGAGAATATCAGAGCTGGGAGAGACCTTGAAACATGGAATTTCAGAACTAGGAGAGATTTTAGAACTAGGCTATTCGAGTTGGGAGGAACCTTAGAACATAGTATATCAGAACATCTTAGAACAAAGATTATGAAATCTGGGAGGGGTCTTAAAATAGAATTCAGAGCTTGGGTGGACTTTAGGACCTGGGATTTTTAAGGTGGAGGGGACCTTGGAAACCAACTAGTGTAACTGATTCTTTACCTTAAGTGGTAAGGACCTAGATTGAGAAGGTTCTAGAGGGAAGAGGGCAGGATGTGAAATAATGAGATTTGGCACATTACATTAGTAAGTACAACTTCCTAATAACAACCAGGTGGGCAGATTTGAACTTGGGTCCTCCAAATCCAAATCCCGACAGCTTTCTGTGATACTGAGTTGTCTCTTATTGCTTATAATCTCATTATTTATTCAATTTACGGGTGAGAAAACTGAGTGTCAGAAAACTGAAATAACTCGGTCAGATTTGAATAGTGAGTAGATGAGCTGGGATTCGAACCCAGGGTTCCTAACTCCAACTTTAGTTCTTTTTGCCATACTGAGCTGCCTGGATAATAGCAGAATTGTCTGCCAGACACTCCAGCCTGGGGGAAGAGGAAAATCATTGGTTTAGACATGACCTCATGTAATTCAATGGAGAACTTGGACCAATCACTTATTTGGCCTCAGGCTGACAGAACAGCTGGTTGTCTGGATTTTCTACATGTTTCTACTAGTTATCTTGGCATTAGGGAAAAGGCTTTGCCTGATAATGGGTGACATGAATGTAAAGGACGTAACAATAACAACAAGGTCTCTCTGCAGCTCAAGAAACTTCCATGGCTCCCTATTGGTTCTTCTTGGCTCTTATGTGTACTTCCAACCTGTCTTTGCAAACCATCTTTCCATTAGTTTGCCTCAAAGGGCCACAGGATTGAAAGATGTAAAAGGTTTTAGAGACCAGTCCAATTTTTTCAATTGACAGAAGAGGAAAAAGGGGGTCACACAGGTAATGTCTGAGCCCCCATTCCTGACTTCTGTCTCTCCTCATGTCTGCCTCACTTTGGCTTAGAATTCCTCCCTTCTTCCAGCCTGACTTCAAAAACCACTTCCTTCCCCCACACCAGTAAAATATAAGTTTTTGTAAGGCAGAAATTGCTTCTTTTTTGACTAAATTCCCAATACCTGACACATAGTAGGAGTCTTAAAAACAATTTTTTAATATAACAAACCTAGAAAATCTCAATAAACAAAGACGTCACAACTACAAAGAATAATAGATTGTATATGAAATTTTAGTTATACATAGGTTTTTAACGTGTATAGGTAAATAGGTGGCACAGTAAATAGAGTACTTGACCTAGTACTTGCCGAGTTTCCTCATCTGTGGAGAAGGAAATGAAAATCCCTCCAGTCTCTTTGTCAAGAAAATGCCAAATGGGGTACTTGGAGTACCTTATAAGTACTTAATATATATATAATATAATATAATATAATATAATATAATATAATATAATATAATATAATATAATATAATATAATATAATATAATATAATATAATATAATATAATATATATAATATAAGTACTCAATAAATGCCTACTGCACTTAAATAATAGCTAATAAATAAAGCAAAAAAAAAAAAGCAAAAAGAAAATAATAGCTAACATTTCTATAACCCTTGAACGTTTATGAACCTATCTCTTTTGAAATATCCCTTACAATATCCAAGTAGGTACCATTCTCATTTTACAGATGAGGAAACTGAGGAGGAAAAGAATGAGTCACACAGCTTATAAATGTCACCATGTTATTGGTGTGGGAAGACCCTCCACATAAGCAGATTACAACCCTTTTGTATCTAAGTAAACAGTTTCCTGAGTTGCCATGCTTAGGGGGAAAAATTATCTGATACATCATCTTTGGGTGATAAAGTTTCTGTGCCCTTAGTTGTCTTTGGACAACAGACTCACAGTTTGATCTCAAGGATAGTGGTACCCTCCATAAGGGAAACCTTTCTTGTATAGTAGGACCAGCTTAGGGTAGCTGGGTGATACAGTGTATGCAGTGTATGCTGACCTGGAGTCAGGAAGACTCAATTTCCTAAATTCTAAATGCAGCTTATTAGCTGTTGGACCCTAGGTAAGTCACTTTACCCTCTTTGCCTCAGTTTCTTTATCTGTAAAAATGAGCTGGAGAAGGAAATGGCAATCCACTCCAGTATTTTTGCCAAGAAAACTCCAAATAAGATTACAAAGAGTTAGACATGATTGAAACAACTTAAAAACCACAACAATAATATCAAAAGAACTGGCTTATTCCTTGCTGACAAAACCAGAGAGACCCGGTCATCTGCATAGCGCCATGAGACATGCAAAGAGCACTTGGGGAGGAGAGGAGGTAAATGAGACATTAGACATTAATTAATGATTACTGTGATGATGGTGATGACCAAGAGGGTGATGACAGTGATTAGGGTGACTGATAGCATAGACAAGGGGAAAAGCATTAGCTTTGGGGAGATGGGGAAGGGGGATAAAAGCTAAATCTGTCTCTGGCTAACTATGAGACCCCAACTAGTTTACTTCTCTGGCCCTTATGGAAGGGATCTGAGCCCCCATCTCCTTCTACTCATAATGGACCAAGAATCTCTTCCAACTTTTCTTTCCCTTCTGGCAGAGAGGCGGGGGCTAGTAGGAAGGCTTGGTACTGAGCTTTCTATATCACCTATTTTTTTGGTTAATTGTTTTCTTTGTTGCAAGAAGGATTCATTTTGGAGAGATGGGAGTGGGAAGGGATTGGGAGCTAAAGACAACAGCCACGAAACAAATGGATTCTTTTTAAAAGGCTTCTTCCTAGAACATCTCCCCCATCAAATGGCAATCCCCACTCTGACTGGAGTCTGCCGCTAAGGTTGATGGGCTGCCTTGGAAGGGTGAGGGGCCACCCTTCCTATACCTATAGCCGGAGCCCACTTCTGCCTCTTTGCAATTTCTAATGTCCATCCTCACCCCTCCCTAGATTCTGCCTTCTGGATCAGAGACATGGGGGGGTCCTCTCTTCCCCTTGGCAAGCCTTTAAATGTAGGAATGTAGGAAATATATTGTGTGTCCCCCCTCTGTTTCCTTTGCCTTTTCTGCCCAGGGTGAATACAGCTGGCTCTCCTAAGGCATGTCTTCCCATCTTTTCACCGTCCTGGGTGCATTCTATTTAGAGTGACTTTCCTTAAGCAACCCCCCCCCCCAGCTAATACCCTTCCATAAATGGTCTGGCCATCTCTCTCATTGGCAAAAGTATCAGTGGAGGTTTGGGCCCATCTTGGAGAGTCTCTAAACAGCCTTCTGAAAGCCTCTGAGGCTCCTAGCACCTCAAACCTGGCCCCCTTGGGAGGGGGAAAGCCTCCTTGACTCCCCCCCAGCATGCCTTCTGCTAGCCTGGAGCCCCAGGGACATATGAGATGTTCTGGAAGGAATCAGGGCTTCAGCCCATTTCACCCTCTAAGAATGAGAACCATGAAGTAAGTAATGGAAGCCAGGGGCAGCCAGGGTGGGGAGGAGGCTGCGTTGGGGTGACGCCATCTGGCCCCGCCCACCAGGCTGGCAGCTTCTCTCCCTCCACCTCAGCCAGGCTGAGTCCTAGCTGGAGGGGACAGGTGTGAGCATCTCTACAGGGCCTCCTGGATCATCCCTCAGGTAACTACTACCTGCTAAAGAAACTGGATGGGAGGTGAAGGGCTGGCTAAGGGCACAGAGGCTGTGTCTGGCAGAGAGAAGAGCCAGGGAGGGCAGCCCTTTGTTGTAAAGAGAAAGAGCTGTGGTCTGGGTGGCCCCCTGGTCTTTCTGGTTATCTTCAAATCACCTCTTTCCGGGGGGGAGGGGGAATGAATTTAGAGACAGGAAGTCATGGAGAGAACAATATCGTGCTTGAATTCTGGAGGACTTGGCTCTGGATTCTGCTCTAATCCAAGCTGTGTGATTCAGAAGAAATCACTTAGCCTCAATTTTTCTCATCTGTCAAATGGGGAATAATAAAGTTTCCTCTATCCAATCACTAGGGTTATTGTGAAGAAAGCACTTTGTAACCTTTAAAGAACTATTAAAACAGGCCTTTGATTTTGTCCAGACCAGATGGGGACTCTCAGTCTGGAAACTCTTAACAACACTGATCCATAATTCTGCTGCTCTAGAATTTTAAAGATCTGCCTGGAACACTGAATGGTTAAGTGACTTGGCCACGATAAAGAGAGCCATCTGCACCCAGAGAGACTGTAGGGACTGAGTGTAGATCAACAGCGTGGCATTGTCTCTTTTTGTTGTTATTTGCTTGCTTTTTTTTCCCTTTTGGATCTGATTTTTCTTGTGCAGCATGATAATTGTGGAAATACGTATTGAAGAATGGCACATGTTTAACATATATTGAACTATTTGGCATCTAGGGGAAGAATTGGGGGGAAGGGAGGAAGAAAAAAACTGAAACCCAAGGTTTTGCAAGGGGGAATGTTGAACATTATCTATGCACATGTTTTGAAAATAAAAAAATTTACATAAAAATAAGTTAAAACACATATATTGTATCTAGGTTATACTGTAACACATGTAAAATGTATGGGATTGCCTGTCATCTAGGGGAGGGAATAGAGGGAGAGAGGGGAAAATTTGGAAAAATGAATACAAGGGATAATGTTATAAAAATTATTCATGCATATATACTGTCAACAAATTTATAATTATAAAATTAATTTTAAAAAATAAGGTAAAAACAAAGTATCTGAGGGTGGAAAAAAAAAGTCACTTGGCCAAAGACTCACACAGCCAGTTGATGTCAGAAGGAGGACTTGAACCCTCATCTTCTTAACTCTGAGCCTGGCTTTCTAAGGTTTTTTTTTTATGGGGTCTGTTTTCTATGTTAAAAAACCTTTCCTGCATTGACATTCAAGTCTTATTATTATTATGTAACCTTGCACAAGACTCTTATATGTAGGGGTTCTATCTACTCTTACCACTGAAACAAGTTCTCTTGGGGTCTTCTAATGATTTCGGGCCTCAGTTTACTTTTGAGTCAAATAAGACAAAAAGATGAAATGGGGCTATTTGGAAAAGGGAGCTAAAAGACACCGGTCTAGTCTCAGGGAGGATAGAGATTGGAAGGAGGTCAAGATTAGAGAATAGGAGAAGGGAGAGACTGGGGAAGCTGGGGTTGGAGACCTGGCTATGGAAAATCAGGATACCCTGAGATACAGCCTGTTTTGTTCTCTGTAAACTGGGAAAGCTGGATGAGGATTCTAGAGTCACTTCAATTTTCAGATTTTCTGTTCTAAAGTCTCTGCTAGTTATGACATTCCATGTTCTAAGCTCCCTCCTGGATCTGACATTCTATATTCTAAGCTCCTTCCTAGCTTGGAACGTTTTTCCTCTTCTGAAATCCTTCCCAGTTTTGATGTTCTATTTCCTTAGCATTTGCAGACTTCTGATGTTCTCTGTTTTAATAGTTTTCTGATATCTGATATTCTTTGTTTTAAGATCTCATTTAGCTTTGAAATTCTTTGTTTTGAAATTCTTTTCATGTTCTAAATTCTTTCTATGTTCTAAGTTCCTTCTAAGGTCCTCCCACCTCTAACATTCTGTACTCTATGGTCCCTCCCATTGACATTCCATGTTCTAAGTTCTCTCCTAGTCTTGACATTCTAACGGCCCTCCCAGCTCTGACATTCTGGGTTCTAAGATTCTTCCCAGCTTTGATATTTCTGACATGACCTGTTCTAAGCTCCATCTCAATGCTGACATTTTACCTTCCAAGATCTTTTAAGCCTCTTGTATTACATATTCTAAGATTCTTTCAAGCTCTGACATTCTCCCATCTCTGAAATTCTGTGTTCTAGGCTCTTCCCTAGTTTTACTGTTTCATCTTTTAAGCTCTGAACATTCAGTCTGGCATTCTGTCTTTATTTTTAAAAATAATAATAGTTTTTTTAATTTTCAAAAGATATACATGGATAATTTTCATCATTCATTTTTTAAAGTCAATCCTTTATTTTTTTATAGCTTTTTATTTACAAGACATATGCATGGATAATTTTTCAGCATTGACAATTGCAAAATCTTCTGTTCCCACTTTTCCCCTCCTTCCCCTTCCCCCTTCCCCCAGATAGCAGGTTGACCAATACATCAACATTCATTTTTGCAAAATTTTGTGTTCTAAATTTTTTGTCCTTGCCTTCTTCCTCCCCTAGACAGTAATTTACTCCAATATGGCTTTTAAACATGTGCAATTTTTCTAAATATGTTTAACATGGCATTCTGTATTCTAATGGTCCTTCTAATTCTGACATTCCCTGTTCTAAGATCCCTCGCAGTGCTAACAGTTTAAATTCCAAGATCCTTTCTGACTCTTTTATTATATGTTCTAAGATTCTTCCAAGCTCTGACAGTTTCCGGCCTAAGGTCCCTCCTATTTCTGAAATTCTCTGTTCTAGGATCTTCCCTAGTTTTACCATTCCATGTTCTAAGCTCTGAACACATAGTGTGGCTCTGGCATTCTGTCTTATAATAATGTCCCTCCTAACTCTGACATTTTCTGTTCTAAGGCCTTTCTCCCTTCTGACATTCCCTCTCCTAAGCTCCTTCCCAGCTCTGATGCCTCCTGTTCTAAGGTCCCTCCCAGTTCTGACATCCCCATTCTGAGCTCCCCTCCCAGCTTCTTTCTAGATCCTGGGTTGTAGGTTTCTACTACATACAGAGCCCCGAGAATCTTGGAGAGCCTGGGCTCCTATTTCCTGTCTCTCTCCTATGAGATCTCTAAGTTTTACTTTTGCTCCAGCACCTTTGGGAGGCAGAGGGGTCCAGAGCCCACTGGAGGCATGGAGTTCTCATCCCTCTTGTCTCTGACACTTGCTGTGTGACCCTGAAGGAGAGCTTTGACCTCTAAGAGCTTCTGTGTTGCCCCTTCTGGCAGGAGAGGGTTGATCTCCTCCATGGCTCCTTCCAGCTCCAGCACTCCCCGGTTTTCTGGTTCAGGCCGGAGGCTATTCAGACTAGTGCTTCTGGTCCCTGTCCTACACAGAACGGAGTCTGCAGCTTGTTGGCTGTGCTAAAAGGCTCGGGGGAATTGTCCGGGGTTTTCATTCCTGATGTTGGATGCAGTGATATTAGCGAGAACAATAAGCACAAGGAGATGGCAAAGTCATGGGTTGGGAACTCTTAGACTTCCCCGAGAACATCTTTTGGGGTGGAGGGAATGGAGAACTGTGGTGGGAGGTGGGCTAAGGGGCTGTGGAATAGAGCAAAAGCAGGAGGGGAGAGCAGGCAGCAATCAGGTAATCGATCAATTAATAATGATGAACTAAGGACCAAGCGTGTGTCAAGCCCTGGGCTGGGTTCTAGAGACACAAAGCAAAAAAGCCTCAAAGAGCTTGCATTCTATTGGTGGAGGACAATCTGCATAAGAAAATCATAGAGATGTACATATATAGGGGTTCTTGGATGTGTGTATATGTGTAGGCAGATAAAATATATTCATTACATCTATAATGTACACATATATGCACATATACACATGTACGTATGCTTGTGTGTATATAGGTAGATTGCATGTATTCATTACATGTATATATGTACATATATGTATATTAAGTATGTATATATGTAGAAAATATATTAATTACATCTATATATACACATCCATAGGCATATATATATACATGTATAATGTATATGTATATATGTGTATATATATGTAGATAAACTACACCCATTACATGTACACATATAGGTGTATATATATATATATATGTAGATAAACATGTTAATTACATTTATATATACACATATATAGATATATATGTACATTGTGAATGTTTATATGTAAACAACATATATCAGTTACATATGTATATGTGTATGTACATGTACATGTGCTTGTGTATTAATTCCATACATATGTATACACATATACACATGTACATTGTGTATGTATATATGTAGGTAGATAAAATATATTAATTACCTCTACATAGGTACATATATAGGTGTGTATATGCATTATGTAATGCATGTATGTATATATAGTAGATTAAAATCTATCCATTACATATATATATGTGTGTGTGTGTGTGTGTGTGTGTGTGCATATGTGTATAGGTAGATAAAATATATTAATTACATCTATATATATATACACACATATATAAGTATGTGTGTGTATGTATGTATGTAAGCAGATAAAATATACCCATTAAGTGTGTGTGTATGTATATATGTAGATAAAATGTATCCATTTCATGTATATGTATTCATATATGTGTGCATATGTGTTTAGGTATATAAAATCTATTCATTGCATCTATATCTATATGCACACACATATAAGTATGTGTGTATTTTTATATATATATATATATGTGTGTGTGTGTGTGTGTGTGTGTGTATAGGCAGATAAAATATACCCATTACATGTATACACGCACACATATATGTATATATAGATGCACATGTGTTTATGTATATGTGTAGATAAAATAAATTCTTATACACACATATGTGTATATATGTTATACACAGGCAGATAAATATATTTATTACATGTTTACATATGCACATAATGTGTATGTATGTGTGTATATCTATATCTATACAGTTGTGTATATATATATATGTATGTATATGGTAGATAAAATATATTCATTATGTATGTATATATGTACATATATAGGTATGTATACATAGGCATATGTGCATATACATATAGATATATAGATAGATAGATAAAAATATATTTATTGCATATGTATGTATGCCATATCCAGATATATGTGCATATATTATTTATATTTATAGATAGGCATATATATGTGTGTGTATATATAGGTAGATAAAACATAGTCAGTCCATATGTACATGTGTATACATATAAGTATATGTGTATATAGGCATATATGTGGTTGTGTGTATACATATGGGTGCATGTGTATATGCATATATATGTAGATAGGTAGATAAAATACATTCATTACCACACATATACATGTACACACATATACACACATACATACATGTATAGACAAGATATATTCATTACATATGTATCTATAGGCATATATAATGAAACAGTTAATTATACATGTGTATGTGTGTATGTATGTGTGTATATATATATATATATATATATATATATATATATACATATATGTACATAATCATATCCGTTAAACACACACACGTGTGTGTATATAGGTGTGTACATATGTAGGCATTTATGTGTGCATCTATAGATAGATCAAATGATTATATATGGATATATGTACATATGTGGGTAAAATATATATGTATATAAATTATTCATTATATACTTATATGTGTGTATATGTACAAATTAGGTTTATATGTGTGTATCTATAGATAGATAAGATAATTACATATGTACATACAGGTATGTTTATACATGAGTAATACACATATGTATATAGGCATATAAATATATTAATTACACACTTATATGTATACATATATAGGTGTGTACATATTAGGTGTATATGTGTATCTATAGATAGATAAAAATAATTACATATGTATATATTTATATACACATATCTATATTTATAAGGCACATATGTGCATATACATATATGTATATAAGTAGATATATTCATTATGCACTTACTTATATGTGTACATATATAGGTGTATATGTGTGTATGTATAGTTAGATAAAATATATTCATTATATATATGTGTGTGTGTGTGTGTGTGTGTGTGTGTGTATAAAATATATTCATTACCTATGTCTATTATAATATAGGCCTGGACCTCAGTTGCCATGGATATAGGGAGCTCCCACTGTGCAAGCTCCTTCCAAAGGAGCTTGGTTCCCTTTCTGATATTATTGGTGAATTGCCTGGACCTCAGCGAGCTGGGCCATTTCCCCAAGGTCACACAGCTAGCAAATGTCAGAGGTGAGAACATAAACCCAAGGCCTCCTGATTCTAAAGCTGCCTCTCAGTTGGTTAAACTCTTACCGTGTCCAAGGCACCTTTCTAGGACCAGGCTTACAAAGATGGAAAACTATATTAAAGACGGCGTGGGGAACATAACAAATACAAGATGGCATTTAATCAGGAGCAAAGCTCTTTGGGGAAATTTGACAGACAAAATGAATGAATGAATGAAAAAGGATGTATTAAGCATTGCATGCTAAGCCAGAAATGGAAAAGCAAGATAGTCCGTGCACTCTTTAGAAACATCCTCCTCCCAGTCACTCCAGTTTCCCTTCTCCGGCCCATTCTCCCCCATCCAAGTCCTATAAGGTTTGCTCTCTCTGCCCCATGCCTTGGGGAGGACCCTCAGCTTCTCCAACCTCGACTATTGCATTAGCTGCTTGTGGGTCCCCCTACCTGCAGCCCACCCTCCACTCAGTTGTCAAAGTGATCTTCCCAAAGCCCAAGTACGATAATCTCAACCAACTTCAAGAGCTCCCTTTTTCTTCCAGGGTAATCTAGAGAAAACCTGAGTTTTTGAAGCTCTGGGGCTTTCCTACTTTTCCAGTCTTCCCTTCCTTGTTACATCCTTCCGTTCCCTAAAAGGTTCTCCTGGAAGATTAACAGTGATCTCTGCTGTTAGTAATACAGCCTAGGATATTTCCTAGCTGAGTGAAGTCATTTTATCCTGTTTCCCTCAGTTTCCTCATCTGTAAAATGTGTTGGAGAAGGAAATGGGAAGCCAGTTCATTAAGTGAAGTGCCAAGCACTTCTGCCCAGGGCCCCTAAATGCCAAGGCCTAAGAAGACCCAAATGGGGTCCCAGAGAATTGAATGCAGCTAAAAAACTACTTGACAACTTTGCTGTTCCTCAAACAAGTTCATTTCCCAATGAGGGACGTTTTCTCTGGCTCCCTCCCATGCCATGAAATACTCTCCCTCCTCATCTCAGCCTCCTGGCTTCCTCCAAGTCCCAGCTAAAACCCCCTTCTACAGTAGGCCGCTCTCAGCCCCCCTAACTCTAGTGTCTTCCCTCTGTGGGCACACCTTTCTACAGCTTGTTTGTACACAGGACTTCTCTCCCATAAACCCCGAGCTCAGCGCTGTGTCTGGCCTTTGGAAAGAGCTTAAGACATGCTTGTTGACTGCCTTTGGACTGACCAGACCTTAGAGGGCTGGCTCTCCAAACAGGGACACTGCGGGTTCCAGGAGGGACGACGGGCGAAGCCCTCTGGTAGTTGGTAGATATCGCCAGGATCGATTACGGTTCTCAGAGTTATGGTCAGCGGGCACAGAAATGGCCTGGAAGCTCCGAAGGTCTGCGTTCACCCACACAAATGAGCTGTGGGACTCTGAGCAAGCTTCTCGAAGCCTCTGAGGCTCTGGATTGCAGAGGAGGAACATCTATATCAGTAGAGGGAACGTCCTCTACCAAAGGCATCATGGGTCTAGTTTTTATCCCTATATCTAGAACCAGAGACCAGAAGTGGGTGGAAGGGACAATGTAAGTCCAGTTGATCCAGACCACTGGAGGAGACCGTCCCTGATAGTGCACTGGGACTCAGGGCTCAAGTCCCAGATCTGAGAGGATCACTTCCCTCTAGAAGATGCAGCCTGGGGCCCAGTAGTCCATGTGGCCATAGCACTGGGAATTCAAGTCAAGGAACATTTTTTAAGCATCTCCTGAGCCCAAGGCCCCAATCCAAGAGCTGGAGAGCAAGAGAGTCCCAGGCCCTGCCCTCAGGGTGTTTACCTTGGGGAGGAAGGAATTCTAACCTGTTTGCTGACTATTTTCCTTGTTCAGTCTGACTCTTTGTGACCCCATTTGGGGCTTTCTTGGCAAAGATCCTGGAATAGTTTGCCATTTCCTTCTCCAGTTCATTTTCCAGTTGAGGAAACTGAGGTAAATAGGGTGAAGTGACCTATTCAGGGTCACACAGTTAGTGACTGAAACTCATGAGGATAAACCTTCCTGATTCCAGGGCTGGCGTTCTACCTACTGAGCCATCTAAGTATCTCTCTCTCTCTCTCCCTCTCATATGTATAATTTTATTTATATGATATATCTACAGTAAAAATATAATATTTATAATTCATATAGCATATTATATCATATATATGCTATAAATATCATGTGTTTATATAAAATATTCTTATGAATATTATATTTATATGCAAATATAATATATGAATATGTAAAGGATCTATTTCATCTATAATAAAGTTTATTCTAGATAAAATATAATTTGTAGTTATATGTTATAATTACATTTATATAGTACATGTTTACATGTATAAATGTAGGTGTAAATCTAGATAGATTTAAATACAGGTGCCCTGTAGTAGGACAAAATGGAAGGCTGAGAGAACGCTCTCACTTGGAGGGCCAGGGGAGGTGAACACCATCCTGACGGGGGCATAGGAGCAGAGGGTAAAGGGGTGAGAAGGAGTCTAAAGGTGGAGGTGAAGAAGGGAGTTTATCACCTCATTTTTTATTGTGAATGATCTGGGGAAGGAGGGAAACTGGCAGCCCAAATTAAGAGAGTCATTACTACTCCATTTTGGAGTTTGTGAACTCAGGAAATGATGTGAAATGAGCCGTAATGGATCATTTTGTTCTGAGCTAGTAGGTGATGGGGAGCCACGGATGGGTTTTGAGCTAGGGAGTAACCTGGCTGTGACCAGACAGAGGGGAAGGGCTGAGATTTACAAGCTGAGCCAGGTCTGGGGTGGACAAGGCCAGAAATCTGGCACAAGAACCTGGGAACACCTGGAGAGAGTGGGGGCAGACAGAATAAGAATTATTCTGGGGCTCAGAACCCTAGAATCTCCGTGTTTGAAGGGACCTAAGGGCACTTACTCTAAAAGAGAACTGAACAGAAATCTCTTTTATGGCATCTCTGACAAATAGTCCATCTTTTAGTTTCTGCTGAAATACCTCCGGCGACGGGTTACTCATCACCTCTCCAGAAAGTGTGCTCTGTTTGGGAAGTTGTTTATTTCTGGGTTTTTATTAGCATTCACCAAGGAGAGAAAAGAGCTTTCTTGGGAGCTGAGTCTGCTAAAAGACGGTGACATATATAATTTGGAGGCTGAGAGACAGGGAGAGGGGGTTGGCTCTCTGAGGACCAAGAGGGCGACCTCTTGGATGGGGACCAGGAGTGGCCTGGGCCACGTGGAGCTGGTGGGGGCCGAAGGGCCCAGAGCCAGCCAGCCAGGGCCACGTGGGAGAAGTTTCCGAGGGCAGATGGAGCAGAGGGGGACGGCCGCCAGACCCGGGAGCACGCAGGAGCCACCCCAGAAAATGACCAGGAAAGTGAGATCATCCCAGGGAAGCCTATAAAAGCTCAGAGGGAGGGGGCCTGGGCTAGAACTCCGGACAGCGTCCACTGAGAGGGAGAGGCAGGACAGACACCCAGCTAGGTGGAGGGCCAGCCCGCAGGAGGAGCTCAGGTCGGCCAGGAGAAGGTGTCGGGAGAAGGAAGATCCGCCAAGGGGGAGAATGAGCCCTAAGCCAGGCTCTCTAGTCTGGCCCCGGAGGAGGCAGCTGGTCGAGCCGGCCCGAGCCTTCTGAGAGAGCAGAGAGCCAGGTATGTGGGGAAGCAGGTCTGCCAAGGTGAGGGAGATGGGAGGAGGGAGGAGCAGGCGGGTGGCTCAGCCCTGCCAAGGAGGACCCTCGGCTCGAGGGGGAGAGGAGACCCCAGCTGGGGGAGGGCAGCCACCCAACAGCCCTGCCCTTGTGTCCCTCACACCCACGGCGAGTCACGGAGTCATTGTCATCCATCCTTACACTCACCCATTTACCGAATGACACGGAGAACAGCACTGAGAACTGGGCGGGGAGACATAGGCAGAGGGTTCTAGGGTAAGGTTGAGTCCTTAAAGACTGTTCTTTCTAGAGCCTGGCCTGACAATTGGGCCATGGTCTTAGACCAGGGAATATCCGAGATGGAAGGGTTTTAGGACAGGAAATGTCAGAGCTGGGAGGGACCTTGAAACAGGAGCTGGGAGGGAGCTTAGAATGTCAGGGTGGGAGGACACTCAGAACCCAGATTGTTGGACCTTAGAACAAGGAACGTCACAGCGGGGTGAGTCCTTTGAATAGGAAATGGGGTCTGGGAAGACCTGTAGAATAGGGACTCTCAGAGCTGGGAGGGAGCTTAGAACAAGGAAGTTTACGCTTAAATTTCCTCTTAGAGCTTAGAACCGAAAGGGGGCTTAGAACAGGGAATGTTGGGTCTGGGAAGGGAGATTGGAACACGGAATGTCAGGATTGGGAGGAACCACAGAACCTAGAACATCAGAACCCAGAGGGGCCAGCTGGTGTTTGTAAAGATCTGCAGTATCCTTAGAATTTGAAATGACCGAGAGGTCACGTCATCCAACCTCTGTACTCCACAGATAAGACTGAGTCCAGAGGACTGAAGTCATGAGTCAGGGGCAGTTGAGCCAGGTCAGGGACAGAGCCTTCCTTTCCCAGGAGTTCTCCGTCCTCTCTGATGTTCCCCCCTCTAGGAAGGAGACAGATGGCCCAGCCCAGAGTGCTTGTGGGTCTCCAGAGAGCTTGGAGAATCTCATTAAAACCCCCAGCAACACAGGCCCCCAGATGGGAGGGGAGATTAGCTAGCAGGGGGGTGATCCGGGGTTCTGCCGAAGCCGGGAGGGCTTCCTGGGGGGCTGCATTCTTTGAGTCAAGTCTTAAAGGACCCTGGGGACCTCAGAGAGCAGAGGAGGGGGATGGAGGTAGGGAAAGACGACCTGCAGGACCCTTGAGACTGGAAGGAACCTCAGACAAAGAGTCTCTCGTTGTTAGTTGAGCTCAGCCAATGTGGACTGAGAAGAAAGGCAGCTGTATCTTTCTTCCAAAGGTCTATGACCTTCCCCCTCTCCCCCTGGCCTAGTCTGCAGCATCCCTGAAATATAGAATCTGTTTGCATCCCTCCAGTGATGGGGAGCTCCTTCCCTCTCTCTCACAGCTTATGGAAAGCTCTAAATGTGAGGGAGTTTTCCCTTTCGAATACACTGAAATCTGTCTGTACCAATAGGAGGGATGGCAGGGAATCTGGGCTGTCTGAGGGGAGCAGAGGGTGAGGGGGGAAGCTGTGTGGAGGGAGGAAAACCAGCAAGGCCTTCCCACCCCCAGCTCAGCTCTGCCGAGGTCCCTCTGCGGCTCCCCAAACTTCCCCCGGATTCCCTCCTCCCACACCCAGAAGAATGTTTTGTTGAGAGCTTGGTATTTTCTGGATCTCAGGATTTGGGATTTGTCGGCTTCCCTCCCCACGGCGGAGAGGGGGAGAACAGAAAGATTCCTGCAGTGGGGCCCGCCAAGGCTCCCAGAGTAGGCGGCAGGAATTTCTGGCTCTTCTTGTTAACTCAAGGCATGCCCTTCGGGGTACCTCAGTTTCCTTATCTGGAACACCCAAGGATCTGGATCTAAAGTGCCCTGCTGAGGCTTAGTTTGTGTGACGCTGTATAAATCATTTCACTCACCGGGCCTCAGTTTCCCCATCTGTAAATTTAGGGAAATGGAATCAATGACATCTAGGGTCAGTTCTAGAATCAAGGCTTTTTAAGCGGAGGTCCATGAACTCGGTTTCCCTTTTAGAAATATTTTCATCACTGTCTTTCATTATAATAAGTGTTTTTTTGTAGTAATCCTGTATATTTTATTATATGCATTTTAAAACATGATTCTGAGGAGTTTGTAGATTTCACCAGACTGCTGCCAGGAGGAGCCATTCAGCCCAAACCTTTCTTTTTCCATGTGGGGAAACCGAGGCACAAAGTGATGTAGAGGCTTGCTTGTGAATCAATCTAGCATTATATCTCTGATCGCACCATCCGAAATCACTGGTGCTCAGTTTCCCCATTTGTAAATTGAGAGAGATGGAATAAATGATCTCTAAGATCAGTTCTAGAATCAAGGATTGTTTTATTATTATTATTTTTTGGTTATATGAGCATATAAACTTTATGAACCATGTTAGGAGAGAAAAATCGGAACAGAAGGAAAAACCACGAGAGGGAAAAAACAACAGAAAAAAAGAGTAAACTAAAAACAAGGGTTTTTAAGTGGAGGGCCATGGACTTGCTTTTCTTTTTAGAAATATTTTCATCAGCATCTTTCATTATAATGAGTCTTTTATAATCCTGTGTATTATTATGTGTAATCCTGTATATAACTGTGTATAATCCCGTGTATTATATGCATTTAAAAACATGATTCTGAGGAGTTCAGGAGTTCAGGACATTGAAAAGGTCAAGAACTCTGGAGGAGTCCATGAAAGGGGGCAGTTAGATGGTGCAGTGGGTAGAACGCTGGCTCTGGAGTCGAGTTCAAATCCAGTCTCAATCTAGCTGTGTGACTCTGAGCCAGTCCCTTAACCTCAAATGCCGCCCCCCCCCCCAAAGAAGAGGTTGGGAAAAAACAATACCAAACAGTAAATATTTATCAAGTGCTTCCTCCATGCAGGGGCCTGCCTTGGCCCTCGTGGTGGGTACATGGAGGCAGGCTGTGACGAGGGATTCCGACACAGGCCTCTAGGAAAGCGGGAGGAGGGCACAAGTATTTCTCAGAAGGCTTCCTGGGGCAGGGGCTTCGAAGGCTCTTGCCAGGTGAGCCCAGGGAGGAGCATTCTGGGGATGGGGCAGGGCCCCGGCCTGTAGGGGCGAGTGCACCAGTCAGAAGGCCCTGAATGATGTCCTGATGTAAGCGCCCTGTGTTTATGAAGGGAGGGCCCGCTCGGACTCCTTTCCTGAGTCTGGATTCCTAGATGGCTGGGACCTTGGCTCATGCTGTCATCTGCTCCGTGAGTATGTCTGCTTTAATTTGGAGCTTTGCCCGTGATTGTGCAAAAGCCATCATCTTAATAACCCTCCTGGAGCCTTTCATCCAGAGATCTCCAAGCACGCAGCAAGCCTTAATTAACTCTTCCTTCCCAGCTCAGGAGGAAGGTGTTATTGGCATTCTCATTCTGTAGATGGAGGAAGTCCGCTCAGAGGGAAGTGATTGATCTAGGGTCATGCGGCTTGCCAACACAGAGGCCCTGAATAGAAACAGCTTTCTTAAGAGGCTGGACTCTGGCCGCTTGGTCATTAACATCCTGGTTCCTGCTTCTTTCTGAGCCGCAACTTGTCAGAACACCAAGCTTTAATAAGACCAGAGGGGGTCCTGGGCTGCAACCACCGCCAGGTTTAATTAATTCTCTCCTTTGGCTTTTGTTCTGGGCCCTTAGGCTCTCAGGGGGTCTGGGACAGAGAGTGTGGGCAGCCTCCTGGGAGGCCAGCCTCCTCTGCTGCAGGAGAAGCTGTCCTGCTGGGAGGTCAGCCTTCCTACCCCCATCTCTGTGTACCAAAGCCTAGCTGGCACAAAGACCGAGAGCCCATCGGGTGCCTGGCACTCTTGGAGGCACTGTGGGGGGAGACGAGGTGCACGGGTTGGAAGCTGCTGAGAGGCCTTGTGGTGTAGTGCAGAGAACCCTGGACCTGGAGGCTGGAGGCTTGGGTTCAAATCCTGCCTCTGATGCTTAGTTTGGGCAAGCGCAGGGAGAGGCCCAAGGAGGGGCTGGGTGGGCTCCATGATCTTGGAGGTCTCTGTCAGGCCTTATTTTATGAGCTGTACTTTGGGACACGGGGGATGTGGGTCAAGTCACTTCATCTGTAGAATGAGGAAATGCATTAGACAGCCTCAGATCACTTTTGGCTGAGCCTGTGGCCCTACAGTAGAGATTTATGTGAATGTATACATGTGTCTAGATATGTATATATACAGATGTGTTTGTATATATATGTGTGTGTGCTTTAGTTCTCTCCTCTTGATCCTCCTCCTTCTTCTCTTTCTCTTTCTCCTTTTCCTTTCTTCTTTATTATCTTCTTCCTTTCCTTCCTTTTTTCTTTCTTTCTTTTTATCTTTCTTTCTTTCTTTTCTTTCTTTCTTTCTTTCTTTCTTTCTTTCTTTCTTTCTTTCTTTCTTTCTTTCTTTCTTTCTTTCTTTCTTTCTTTCTTTCTTTCTTTCTTTCTTTCTTTTTATCTTTCTTTCTTTCTTTTTATCTTTCTTTTTATCTTTCTTTCTTTCTTTCTTTTCTTTCTTTCTTTCTTTCTTTCTTTCTTTCTTTCTTTTTATCTTTCTTTCTTTCTTTTTATCTTTCTTTCTTTCTTTTCTTTCTTTCTTTCTTTCTTTCTTTTTATCTTTCTTTCTTTCTTTTTATCTTTCTTTCTTTCTTTTCTTTCTTTCTTTCTTTCTTTTTATCTTTCTTTCTTTTTATCTTTCTTTCTTTCTTTTTATCTTTCTTTTCTTTCTTTCTTTCTTTCTTTCTTTCTTTCTTTCTTTCTTTCTTTCTTTCTTTCTTTCTTTCTTTCTTTCTTTCTTTCTTTCTTTCTTTCTTTCTTTCTTTCTTTCTTTCTTTCTTTCTTTCTTTCTTTCTTTCTTTCTTTCTTTCTTTCTTTCTTTCTTTCTTTCTTTCTTTCTTTCTTTCTTTCTTTCTTTCTTTCTTTCCTTCCTTCCTCCCTCCCTCTCAATCTCTCTTTTTTCCTTCCTTCCTTCCTTCCTCCCTTCCTTCCTCCTCCTCCTCCTCCTCCTCCTCCTCCTCCTCCTCCTCCTCCTCCTCCTCCTCCTCCTCCTCCTCCTCCTCCTCCTTCTCCTCCTCCTCCTCCTCCTCTCTCCTCCTCCTCCTCCTCCTCCTCCTCCTCCTCCTCCTCCTCTCCTCCTCCTCCTCCTCCTCCTCCTCCTCCTCCTCCTCCTCCTCCTCCTCCTCCTCCTCCTCCTCCTCCTCCTCCTCCTCCTCCTCCTCCTCCTCCTCCTCCTCCTCCTCCTCCTCCTCCTCCTCCTCCTCCTCCTCCTCTTCTTCTTCTTCTTCTTCTTCTTCTTCTTCTTCTTCTTCTTCTTCTTCTTCTTCTTCTTCTTCTTCTTCTTCTTCTTCTTCTTCTTCTTCTTCTTCTTCTTCTTCTTCTTCTTCTTCTTCTTCTTCTTCTTCTTCTTCTTCTTCTTCTTCCTCCTTTTAATAGAAAATCCAGGCCAAAGACTATATATGTGTGTGTGTGTGTGTGTGTGTGTGTGTGTGTGTGCTTAAACAATTGCATACATATATACAAACACTACACACACACACACACACACACACACACACACACAATTCACATGCAAATATGTGGCTACTTATAGCTACACCCATATATAGATCCATATCTGAGCCGAGCCTTGTAGGCTAAGGACAAAAGGCATGCCTTCTAGACCCTGAAGGTGGTACAGCAAAGAGGAAGAGAGCTTCAACAACTAAGGGAATGTTGAGTGAGAGAAGGGGAGTAATGAGCAACAATAATTTGAAAATAATAATTATAGGCAGCATGTATGTAGTGCTTTACAAGTATGATCTCATTTGATCCCCATAATAGCCCTTGGAGGTAGGTGCTATTATTATTGTACCCATTTTGCAGATGAGGAAACAGACGTGGAGAGGTTGTGACTTACTCAGGATCACACAGCTAGTGATTTTGAATCCCCAAAGCATACTTTAAGAAGTTTAGGATAACTGTGTCTTAGAGATATTGCCCATCTTACTGAAAATCCATTCATCCCAGAAAAAAGCTCCCCCCTGTGGGAGCCTTTCTATCCTGCCCCATCCCTTCAGATGATGGCTTCTCAGATGGCTCAGATGGCCCAGGATTCACATGCAGCCTTTGCCACTCTCTGGATGAGCCGTCCATTTCAGATGGGTCACTTTCAAGACCCCTGACTTCCGTCTGAGGAGTTTCATAGGACTTCTAGGGAGCTAAGTTCTTTTATAGCTTTTTTGGTAAAAACATTTTTTTTATTATGTCACCTACAGACAAAACATTTCCATATATAAAGGGAGAAAAGAGTCTGAATATTTACAAGACACTGAATTTCTGCTAATACAGTTGTTAAACTAATAATTTAAAGTTTTAAAAATATTTTAAATTAAAAATAATTTTAAAATCTTTTACATTTAAAATCTTTTGAGAAACTTTTACATTTAAAATAATTATAAAATCTTATATTTAAAATAATTTAAACATTTTTACATTTAAATAATTTCAGAATCTACTACATCTAACATAATTTTAAAATCTTTTACATTTAAAATAATTTGAGAATATTTACATTTGAAATAATTTTAAATTCACAAGGGACTAATATTGGGATTATCAATCCTATTTTCTATAAGAAGAAGCTGAGAACCAATAAGAGTGACCAGGAATGGATAAGCCACTTTGTTAAGTGCTATGCACTTCATTAACCCAAGTGTCACAACTAAAAAGTAGGACTTGAATCCAGATCTCCCAATTTGAGGAGTAGGACTTGAATCCAGATCTCCCAATTTGAGGTCTAGAGAGGACCTTTATCAGAACTCAGTTCAAGCACCATCTTCCATCTAAGACTTTCCCTGAGTCTCCCCGACTGCTACAAATTATTTTGTGGGCTGTGACACCATATTGGATTTGGGGGAAGAGAGAGAATTATCCAGATTGGGTACGAAGTTGGGAACCTGAGGAACCAGGAGGATGGTGTTATCTTTGACAGTCATAGGGAAGGAGAAGGAGAGGGTTGAAGGAGGAAGAGTTAATCAGTTGGGTGTTAAATATTTTAAGTTTAAGATGTCTACTGGATGTCCAGGTTGAAATGTCTGAAAGATAGTTGAAGACGTGAGATTGAAGGTCAGCAGAGAGGTTAGGTAGATCTGATAAACATCAGCAGAGAGATGATAATTAAACCCATTGGAGCTGATGAGATCACCCAGTGAAATAGTATTGAGGGAGGAAGGCAGAAGGCCCAGGACAGAACCCCTAGGGTGTGATCTAGAGGTGGATCCAGCAAAGAACACAGAGAAGGAAAGAGAAGAACCAGGTGTCCCAAAACCTAGAGAGAAGGAAGCATGAAGGAGGTGAGAATGAGAATGGAGAAACTGGATTTGGCCATTGGTGATTTGGGAGAGTTTAGGTGGAACCATGAGTTTGTATACTTAGTAAGGGGTTCAGAAGAGATTGGGGGAGAGCAAAGGGATCTATTGTAATCATCCTTTTTGAAGGATAAAACATTTCCATATATAAAGGGAAAAAAGAATCTGAATATATATATATATAAGACATTGAATTTCTACTACATATAGTTATTAAACTAATAATTGAAAATATTTCCTATTTAAAATAATTTTAAATCTTTTACACTTGAAATAATTTTAGAATATTTTAAATTGAAAATATTTCCCATATTTAATTAAATAATTAAATTTTAAATCCTTTTACTTTTGAGATCCAGAAGAGATCCATAGCTAAGCAGGGATGGAAGGATCAGGAGAGGGGCTTGTTGGTGGGCAGTAGGAAAGGAGCCAGTAGAGAGGGAGAGATCGAAAATAAGCAAAAGTGGAGCTGTATTGAAAGTCCGCCTTGGGAATGGAACCCCAGATTCTATCCTTTGAGTAGTACACATTAGGCGCTTAATGAGTGCTCACTGACAGTCCGGACTCCGTAGTAAGTCCTTAATACATATTTGTTGATGGATGGATCATAGGAGTCTATAGTTGAGGCGGTTGGGGGGAGGCGGGGCTGTACAAAAGTCTGATTTGGAGTCTGGAAGAGCTGAGTTCAAATGCTGACCCAGACGTTTACAGGTTGTGTAAACCTGGGAACGTCTCGGTCTTCGTTTTCTCATCTGAAAATTAGGAATGATAAAAGCACCTGCTTTAATGATGCTATTATTATAATTGTTATTGTTGTTATCGAAGAGGAAACCGAGCTCCTTCTACCTCGAAAGGGGAAGTGACTTTTCTAAGGTCACACAGGTGGTTCATGGCAGGCCCCGGGTCGCATAACCCGAAATTCAGCATTCCTTCATGACACCACTTGGCTCCTCTCCCTCCAGTGGGCCAAGCTTCCCTCGGGTTTGTGGGCTAATTCCTTGATGAATAATCCAGTCGGGAGCAGGTTTCAGATTTCCGCGTTTATTCCCTTCCCCACCTTTGTGGAAGGACCAGAGGGGGGAGGGGGGGGATGTTTCACTTTCTCTTTGAGTGTTTAGGAATAAACACAGATCGCGAATCCCTTCCCGATTAACCGGGCTCAGTGTTGGGCTCCGAGTGGCCAGTGGGAGTGTTTATTAAGCGCCTACTATGTACACCGGGCGCGTGGAGATGGGAATCAATCAACAAGTGTTTAATGAGCAACTTTGGTGTGCCGGGCGGCCAGGCAGAGAGTCCCCACTCTTTTGCGCCCCCCACCACCGGAGATGGATGCTCCCCCACTCCCCCCCAGTCTCGGGGAGGTGCGGGGAGAGATCTCTGGCCTGAGAGACGCGCGCAGCCCCAGGCCAGGGAGAAAGCGAACCCGGGGGACCCGGAGACTGCCGAGAGCCGGGACTCGGCGCCGCGCTGCGGGAGCTGACCAGCTCCGGGCCCTCGGGGAGGGCGGCGCCCGGGGCAGGCCGAGGCCGGGGCTGGGGTCCCCAGGGGGTCTCGGGTGAGGTCGAGGCCGGCCGGCCATCCTGGCCGAGCCCGAAGCCGGGCAGTGTCCCTTTAAACGGGCGAGGGAGGGGGCGAGCTGTGCAGGATGACATCAGTGGGTTTGGCCAGCGGGCTCAATGGAAAGTCAATGAGCGAGCGAGGGAGGGGGAGCGGCGCAGCCCCACGCGGAGGCCGGAGGGGCGGGGGGAGGAGGGGGAGGGGAGACAAGGAGGAGGAGGAGGAGGGAGGGGGCAGCAGCTGGGAGAGAGGCAGGCGGGCGGGCAGCGGGCGGGCAGCGGGCGGGCGGGCAGGCTAGCAGGCGGGCGGGCGGGCGGGCGGGCAGGCGGGCTAGCAGCTCCGGGCTGCGAGCTGGGTGTAGCTTCACCTCCCCTCCTTCCCCGGCCCAATCCTCCTGCATCCTCCAGCCCTCGGACGCCTGGGTCCCTGGCAGCGCCCGGAGCAGGAGCTGGGCACCGGCCCCTTCCCGGCGGGGTAAATATCGGGGGGCTGGGGCCCGTTTCGGGGGGCAGAGCTGGGGGGAAAGGGCGCTCCTCTGGCCCTTTGTTTTTGCTGGGAGACGGGGGGGGGGGGGCGGGAGGGATGGGAGTGGGGGTGGGGGAGAGGCGCGGGTGCTTGCGCGCACACACACACTCACTGACACACTCACGCGCACACACTCAGCCCCGGAGCCCGGCTGGCCCCTGGGTGACAGGCCCGGGGCCGATCCCCGAGCACAAAAGGGCTCCGCTCCGGGGCAGGGGCTATGTGGCAGAAATGCGCCCGGGGCCCGCCGGGGACCCCCTCCCGCAGGGCCCGAGCCGTCCCTCCCAGGCTCGTCTGCCCCTCTTCCAGCGCACGTTTAAAGGGCTCCGGTCGCGGAAGCAGCGGCCGAGGGGGGAGAGGGGAGCCGGGGACCCCGGGCTCGGGGAACGGGCTGCGTGTACGTGTGCGTTCGGGGGCTCGGCCGAGCGGGCTGAGCCGGCCCGCACCCCGGGAGGCGTCGGAAACTGTTTATTTCTCAGTCCCTTGCCCCCCCTCCCGTCTTTGTATTTTTCTCTAAACAATTCCCCCCCCCCCCCCCATTCTCTTTATCTCGCTGCTCCTCGCTGGCTCGGACCCCTCTCCTCGCGCTGGCTCCGGCTCTCCAGCTTTGTCTCTGCAGCCCCGTCTCTTTCTCTGCCGTTCTCTCGATCCCTCCCTTTCTCTCTCTCCTGTCTCTCTCCCCTTTCTTTCTTCCCCACCCCTGTTTCTCCTTCGGCTCTCTCCCTTTCTCTTTCTCTGGGTCTCTTTTTCCCTGTAGCACTCTTCCTCTGTCTTCCTTTTCTCCATGTGTCTCTCTTTCTCTTTCTGTCTCACCTCACTGTCTTCCCTCCCCCCTCCCCCCCCGCCGTGGGGGACTGGGGGGGGGGAGAAGGAGCCTTTTCTCTTTACTTCTCCCAAACAAAGTGTCTGGTGGCCCCTGGGATGGATGTGTGTGTGTGCGCGGTGGGGGGAGCTGGGAGAGGGAAGAGTCTTGGATAAAACAGGCCACGGAACCTTTTGTGGAAAGGGGGGGGGGGCGTGAAATGACTTCTTCGGATTTCCTCTTTTCTCTGAGAGTGGGAATGTGCATATATATATATATATATACATACATATGTGTGTATATGTATAATTTATATATATGTTTATATATATATATATTATATATATATATATATATATATATATATATATATATATATATATATATATATAAAGAGAGAGAGAGAGAGAGAGAGAGGCTTTTGAGTGTATGTATGTGTACATATGTATTTAGAGAGAGAGAATATTCATATCTAGAGAATTTGACTCCCTTGCAATATCCAGGGCCTCCAAGTGGGGGGAGCCCCCTTCTCCCCTTCCCTTCTCCCCTTCCCTTCTCCCCTTCCCCCAACACTTCCCCCTGGCTTCTTGCTCCTTTGAAGTAATTCAGATCAAATGGGAGGACTGATTGGTGGGGGGGGGGGGGGAGAAACAAGGAAGAAAAGCAATTGTGAATGTTGTTTTAAAAATGTCTGCTTTGGTTTATTCTCTGTCTCTCATCTCTAGGGTGTATCTTCTTCCCACCCTCCACTCCCCCCACCCATTAAAACATTGTGGGAATTTAAAGAAATGCATGGGGGGCAGAGGGGAAGCTGGGGGGGGTGCTGGGGGATTATTTTAGAGAGAGAGAGAGAGAACACCCATTTCTTTCTTTCTTTCTTTCTCTCCTGTCCCCCTTCCCCATATTAAGAGAGTCAGAGTGTTGGAGTAAAAAGCTCGAGTTATCTCTTTATCAAAGCCTTCTCCTCTTTCCAAAGGCACATTCCGTCCTCCCACAGTCTCCACCATGTAGCCGGGGAGCACTCATCCTCCTCAGATTTTTTTATTTTTGAGTGCAGGGCCGGGGCGATGGGGGCACTTCTCAGGCCCCTGGAGACCCCCGTGGAGCATGTGAGGAGAGGAACCCCAGGGCAGGGCTGGAGGGAGGAGGTGGGGGCTCCGCTTCTCCCTCAGATCCATTTCTCCTCGGTCCCATGGTTCCCCCCTCTGCCTTGCCTCCTGACAGCTCCGGAGGAGTGTGGGGGGTATTTATGTAAGAGGGCCAGACGAGCTCCATGTCTATTTACCTAACCCGGTGTGGGTATTTATGTAATATAGGATGAGGGCGGATTTATTGGCACCAGCCTATGAGTGCCCAGGCCCGGATGTGTGGTCCCCGGCTGGCACACGCCAAAAACGTACGTCAGGAGCGTGTGTGAGTGAGTGGAGGTTCACCGTGCATACGTACTTTTCTCCCTTTGGAGTGTACACACTGGGGAAAGAGGGGCCGGGCTCGCCTCCTGCGAGCACACGCTTGTGCAGTGCTGTGGTCCTTTGTAAACATTTATCCGGAGCCTCTATGATGGTTCTGAAGGGGGGTGTGTGTGGTGGGTAGCACACTCAGGAAAAGGCCAGGATTGCCCCTGGATTTTGAGCTGGAAGAGCTCCTCTGGGCTGCCCCACTCATTTTACACAAGTAGAAACTGGGCCTGAGAGAATTTGGCCCGGCTCACGCCCCTGAGACCGGCCACTTTCTGCAGGGAGACTGAGAGTAGGTCGCCATTTCTCAGAGTCCTGACTTGTCCAGGGTGAGGTCAGGCCGGTTTGTGCCGTGTCAGGGGAGGCAGCTCGGGGCAGTGGGAAGGGTGAGTCTGGGGGGAGCAGGTTCCACTCCTTCATCTATATAATCCTGGAGAGGTCTGTGTCTCCGTTCCCTCATCTGTAAAATGGGCATGTGCTCATCTCAAAGGGTGGTGGGGAAGTTCCAAGGAGATGGGAAACTTGGGAAACCTAAAGACTTTATGGGAATGTCAGGTCTGTTATTCAAACAGCAGTCCAAATCATTTTGTGGCACTTTCAAGGTTTACCCAGTTCTTTCCCTAAAATGTCCCTGGTGGAGATTGTAGTAGCCTTGGTTTTCAGGTGAGGAAGCCAGACCTAGAAAGAGGTTATCCTAGAATAACCTCTGGTCAGTGACTTCACCATAGCCTGGACATTGGGCAGAGGGGGGCAGACCTGATGTGCCCATCTTGTCTCATGCCTCCTTGGGACTGAGTTTTGTTCTGTCTCAGAGTGAGAGCCGCCCAGGGAGATGGGAAGAGGAGTAAGGAAGAGGAAGTTGACCTGGCTTTCTGTGTTTTCCTGTGTGATTCTGGACAAATCTCTTCCCACTCCCAGGCTCCTCATTGGCAAAATGAGCAGATCTCGAAATATCAGCTCTGACGTTCTAGGACTCCTTTTCTGTCCCTGCTCTTCCATGTAGGGAAGAGAGATTGTTCTAGAGTGGTCCCTAAGTCCATACAATTCAAGTCTACAAAGAGCTCTTGGGCAGGAAAGATGGCGCCCCAGGAAGTGGGACTGGATTAAGATCTTGGTTCATAGACCAGGGATGTTTTCCTGTGATGGTCTTGGGACCCTGGGAGCTTCATGGCACCTCACAGGGAAAAGAATCAAAGTGGATGCCCTCCCCATCCAATCTCCCCCCAAACTCCCCTATTCCTGAACTCCAGGGAATCTTGCTCAACACGGGGATTCCTACAAAGACCCTACCCATCCTACTTTTCTCTGATGGGATGTGATGAGCCCTTCAGGAAAACCTTCTGTCCCAGACCTTAAAAGGTACCCCAAAGCTTGTGTAGGTAAAGGGGTAACTAATTTCACAGTGAGAGGACATGAATTCAAATGCTGACCTATCATTTATTGACCTTGAGCCAAGATGATTTCAGAGGTCCCTTCAACTCCTGGGATCTTTTGAAGCTCCAGGCCCTCTGAGACCCTGTCTCTGGTCTCCTGAAATATCAGAGGGTGTTGTGGAGAGGGATTCCCCAACCCCCTTTTAAAGGGAATAGTCCCAGGAAGGGGCTGAGTATTGAAGACCAGGTATTTTCAGGAGTTTTTCCTCTACCCCCAATAATAGCAAACTTGTCCCCACCTCTAGGGCTGAGGGAGACAGCACCTTGTGATGTAGTGAATAAGACACTTTTGGATCTGAATTTAGGAAAAACATGGGTTCCAATCATAGCTCAGTTACCCGCTGATTCTATGAGAAAGTCACTTAATTTCTGAGCTTGTTTCATGTGGAAAATGAGGAGGTAGATAAGGTGTCTTCTGAAATCTCCATCATGAGCAAGTAAGCCTCTGTACAATGGGAGGGCTTAGCCAAGGAGTCCTCTGAGGTGTTTCCCAGCTCTGGACCTAAGATCCAGACACGGATCGAGAAGGGATTGGGGAGGGGCAGCTAGGGGGCGCAGTGGATAGAGCACCAGCCCTGAATTCAGGAGGACCGAGTTCAAATCTGGTCTCAGACACTTAACACTTCCTGGCTGTGTGACCCTGGGCAAGTCACTTAACCCCAGTCTCAGGGGGGAAAAAAAAAGTCAGAGAAGGGATTGGGGGGCAAAACAGGGGGAATGTTCTCCCAGCGTCAGGGTGACACTCCCCTGGATAGAGACAGCCCAGGCGCCTGTGACCCTATGGCCCACAGCTGCCCTTAAATGTCCCCAAGCTGAGCTGGGAATGGGCCAGGGAACACTGATTGTCCTTCCTCTAATGGACTCCCCCAAAACCAAGAGTGGGTCATCTATTCTTCTGTCTCTTTTCTCCCCAAAACCCTCTTCTCTCTACCCAGTGAGTTGAAATTGAATGGTGTCACCTCCTTGACCTCCTTGAGTTGCTCATTCATTGTTGGGCCATTGGGCAGCCACCCTGAGGCTGGCCAATCGCTTAGAGCCATGGAATGACTAGTTCCTAGTGGGCGCCCAGTCTGAATGGTCCTTTCCCTGTCTCTTCTTCTCTCCCACGACCAGGGTGTGGGTACCTGGCAGGCTGAATGCCCAGGTGTCTCCGGGCACCGAGAGAAAAGGTGGGAGAGGGAGCAAACCTTTCCCTTTCTCTTCCACAAAGGAAGGCACACCCATTGCTCACTGGGGCTCCTGAGAGACACCCTCTTCTTTTTCCTGGCCTTTAGGGATGGGTGGGGTCCCAGGGGAAGGAGCCACCCCGCTCTGGCTTCCTCTGCAGTCCTGTTCCTCACCTGACCTGGGTTTCCCCATTTCTCCTTTCTTGCAGCGAAACTAAACCATGGAGCTTCGTGTGGGGAACAAATACAGGTTGGGCAGAAAAATCGGCAGCGGCTCCTTTGGGGACATCTACTTGGGTAAGTGGCTCTGGTTTCTGGGTCTCTTGGTGAGGACTTTGGGGGGATCTGTCCCCGGAGGCAGAGCGGCACCTCCAGGGGTTGTGACCTGGACCCTTGGGCCCGGGCTTTAATGTCTGTGCAAGGAGGTGACACCCCTATCCAAAAGTGCGCACGGACTACTTGTGTGGGATCGTGGCAGAGACCCCGAGCGGGCCGGCCACCCTGACAGAGCCATGTCCTTTTGGTCCCTCGGAGGACAAAGGACAGTCGCCAACCCATAGGCCTGTGGAGATCTGAGCGCCTGGAAGGCCAAGTGGAGGGCTCCCTGGTTAAGCGGCCTAAACCCCGGCCGACACTGGGCAGACGCCTTGTCCTCCCTGCGTCTCAGTGTGCTCATCTGTAGAACTTCGGTGACCTTTGAATCCCGAGCTTCCACCTTAACTCTCTGGTCCTCCATCCGGGCGCCGGAGCCAGACGCTCTTTGGAGAGGTCCCGGCCCGGGGGCGCACATGCGCTCTGGGGTGGGGCCGGTGACTCCTCCCCGCCCCCTCCCGCCCGGCCGGGCGTTTGACCCGTGGCTAGCCCTCTCGCTGAAGGTGGTTTGTCCCTGTTGCTGCTGCCACAGCAGCAGCGGGAGATATTTTTAGCTCAGATTACCAGCTGGGGTGACCCAGGTTTCCAGGCCGGGCCGTGGGAACAGGCTCCAGGCGGGTTCGGATCACCCGCCCGCCCTTCACCCCTTTGGAAGAGACTGTTCACTGAAACCGAGCGGAGATGGGGCCGCTGCTGGCCTCCTCCGGGCCTCCCCGCCCCCTTCCCTGCCGGGATCCCTCCCCGCAATCCGACCCCCCGGAGGCGGCGGCGTCCCTGGGTCCTGTGTCCAAAGTGACGCAGACTCCCCCATGCGCAGAGCGCCTGGTCCGGGAGCTCGGGGACCTCCCTGCCCGGAAACGCTTCCTGTTGAAAGTTTCAGCTTGCCCTGGTTATTTTTATTTTATTTTTTCACTGAGAATTATGTCTTTCTTCCTGGCTCGCGGCCAATCCCCCTACTGTGAGGAGCAGGGAACTCGCTGTGTGCAGGATCCCCCGAATCCCCGAACCTCCAGAGACCCGGGCGGCTCAGAGACCCTCCCAGCCCGCAGAAATCTCCATTCCGGGACGGCGAGGGGAGAGCCAGCCGGCGGTGGGGAGCCCACTTCCCCCCAGGGCAGTTCCATTTGTGGACAGCTTCCTGTTTGGGGGCAGAGGGATGGGGGAGGGAGCCGGCTGCTGAGGAGAGCTGACCCAGAGCCCCACTCCCCCTCTGGATTTTTTCTGAGCTTGGTCTCCTGTGTATTTTATCTTACGTGATATTTATTCATTCATTTTTACTCGTTTGTTTGTTGAGCTATTTATTTTTTTACTCGTTGGCTCCGTTATTTATTTATTTTATTTGGGTGAAGGAATGGAGAGGCAGTTGGCCATGTAAGGGTTAAGAAGGTCTGGATTCAGATCTCGCCTCTGACGCATACTGGCTGGGCATTCACTTAAACTTTCCTGGCTGCCTGCCCGGGAAGTAGAGAGGAGCTGTCAGTTTGCATCAGTGGAGGGAGTTTTCCATATTGGGAGTTCCCTATAGTAATGAAATCACAAACAGGACAGGTCTGGACTGAAAAACATTCCTGTGGGTAGAGCTTCCAGGTGGTGACCTGAGGGTGGGAGCTGGGGGGCAGGTTGCCCCATCCCTGCGGGAGGAGCCTTCCGAGGAGGGAGCTGTGGGACGAAGGGATTTGGGCTGGAGGTGGAATTTGAACACAGACCTTCCTACCTCCTAGGATAGTAGATTCTGAACTGGGAGAGACCTTCAAGGTCCCCATCCGGTCTAAATTCAGGGAGGAAATGACCAGAATTAGCTGGCTAGCAGCTGTCTGAGCCGGGATTCGGACACAAGTTTATCTGACCCCAAGTCTCTCTTCTCTCCACCACAGCCTCTGAGGCTCTGAGTCTGGGAGTGGGGAAGGGGCGCTGACTTCACTAGTGAGCTGTCTGGAGGGTGTCCGAGAAAGGAAGAGTTTTGTTAAACAGCATTTACTAAGCACCTATTAAGTGTCAGGCCTTGTGCATTGATGTCATCCTTCAATGCTTCACAGCAGTAAGGAGGTCATGGCAAGACCTCTTTGCAAGCTCGAGATGGGATGACAGAGCACACTTCTGTCCTCCAAGGACCCTCTTAGCAGAGTTCAGAGATTCTTGTTTTAGTCTAGTGGAAAGTCGTCAATAAGCATTTATTAAATACCTACTATGTGCCAGGCAGATGAAGGTCCTGAATTTGAATCTTGGCTCCATTGTTTACTAACTGCATGGCTTTGGGTAAGTCCTGAAGTCAGTAAGAGATCTGAAACTGAAGCCTCAGTTTCCCCTCCTATAAAATGAAGGGGTTGAGTTTGGTGATTTGTATAACTTTGAATCTTTTGTCCTCTGAAGACTGGACTCTGAGCCAAGAAGACCTGAATTCAGATCCTACTGCTGAGCTTAATTAGCTGTGTGACCCTGGGTAGTTCACCTAGTTCCTTCTCTATAAAGTGAGATGATAGGTCTAGAACCCCTCAAGGTCCCTTCCAGTTGTAAGTCTCTATATCTATGATCTATGATCATATCTATGAATGTAAACTCCTTGAGGGCAGGGACCGTTTGGATTTTGTCTCTGCATCTCCAGTGCCTCATCCCGCATAGTAGCCTGTTGAGGTAAACTGAGTCACGGTTGGCCAGAGGATGATGGATTGGGAGCCAGAGCAGCTTTCTAAACCCCTCGCCTTCAACTGTGTTTGAGGATGAAGACTTAGAACCTTGAATAGAGCTCTATTAGTGTCCATTGGGTCTTTCCCAAGTGTCACCTCTGTACCTGTGTCCAGGGTCCCGTCCTGGACACTGTGGGAGGGACAGAGAGATGTCGGACAGTCTTTGACTTGCAGAGTTTTGTAGTACGGCTTGGGAGAGCGGTTCATGCCCATGGATCAGAGAAACACATGCATGCTAAACTGTAGACGGGCCCTGCATACATGAAAGTAATTAAGGAAGATTTCACGGAAGAGGCGGTTTCTCCCAAAGTGTTTTGGCCACCCCAGGGAAGCTTCAATTCCAGTTGCACTAATGTGGCGGCTCCAGGATGTTTGAGTTCCAAAAAAGCTCTGGGAAGGATTCTGGATATCACCTAAGCTCTTAACCCCTCCTTTCCACCCCCATTTGGCAGATGACAACATTGAGATTCCAATTAAACATTCATTAAGCACCAGCTGTATGCAAACTGCTACTCTTGGTGCTTGTGGAGAATTCCCGATAACAACAACATATCTGAGAGTGTGAGAACATTTATTTTCTCCCTGATGTGGAGCAGACATATTGACTTATTTCCAAGTGGTTCTAGCCTGGGGTTGAACCCTAAGGACTTGTCTCACCCACATTGAGTGTCAGGAAATCCTGAGTTCAAATCCATTCTCAGACACTGAATAGCTAGATGACTTTGGGAAAGTCACTCATCCCTATTTACCTCCATTTCCTCATCTATAGAATGAGCTGGAGAAGGAAATGGCAAACCACTCCACTCACTATCTTGCCAGGAAAATTCAAACACGACTGAAAATGTCTGAACGATAAGTTGTTGTAAGGCTCAAACGAGATCATATTCGTAAATTATTTTACAAACTTTGAAGCCTTGTGGAAGTGCTAGCAATTATTCTTCTTCTGATTATCTATAATATCCCTGACAATATCTTTCAGCAACAGGGCACCCACTACATAGCCAGCTCATTCTGCTTGAAAACAACTAACAATATTGGGAAGCTCAGAGAAGATGCTAAAGAAATGCTAGTTGATGTGAGAATTCACCCCATTCTGATTCTCTGCCTTCCCCCCCTAGCTCTGATCCTCTTTGTGCCCACTGGAACTCAAACCCTCTTCTACCTTTTAGGAAATTGAAGGCACCGATCATGTTTCTTCCAAGTCTTACCTTTTCCAGGCTAATTGCTCCCAGTTCCTTCAAACGATCCCTGTCACCCTCCCCTGGACATTCACCAGCTTATCAATATCCTTCCTAAATTTCGGCGCCTGGAACCGAACCCAATCCTTCATGTGGGGTCCGGTGGGGCAGGGCTATCGGCAACCTGGTCCTGGGCACTGTCTCTCTTACTGCTGCCTGGGATCTCATTGGCTCTTGGGGATTCTCTGTTACACTCTTGAATCGGGCTGGCTTCTACCCACTAAAGCCTCTTTCAGAAGGCTGGGTGTCCCCTTGATTTCCCCCTTCCCCACCCTCTGGGCTCAGTATCCATTGGCCCAGGTTTGTTTTGAAGTATTCCTCAGGATTCGGGTTTCCCTGCCCCTAAATGAGGACAACTGATGGTCACTGGTTCTCTGGGTACCCCCTTTCTTTCCTCCCTTGCCACTCTCCGACCCTTCCTGGGGTCTTGTTGTTCTTGTGACCCCCAGGACATCATTGACCATTCATTTGTGAATTGCACAAAGGCCTCTGTCTTGTCCCACTGCCTCTTGTCCAGGACCCTCAAACCTGTAACGAATCCCAGCTTCGGGCTGGTTTCTGGAACGCTTTTCCTCTCTCCTGTGTTCCTCCTGGCCCTCCATAGCCTTGATGACCCGTTTCCCCCTTTGTTCAGAGTTCTGGCCAATTCCTCCAAGCGGGTGATGGGACTCGGTGGGGGTGACAGCAGATGGACTCTGCAGGTAGGGAGGGAAGCTGGGCCCGCCATTGTTGCTTCTGTCGCTTTCTAGGACTGTTGGGCTGGCCAGAGAGTCATGTGGGCCCTGTGGAGGTTGGAGGGCTCGGAGGGCGCGTTCCCCCCATCCCGTTCCCCAAGGAAGACAGCTGGTAGGTAGCAGTGTGGACATTTATGTGCATTTGCCCAGCTTGGTTCAGTTGCCTCTTACTCCAGCCAAATGGGGACCCAGGTGCCAAAGTCCCCTTTTTTTGGGGGCAGGGAACAGAGTTAGAGAAGGGGTCTCCTCAGGGGGACCCTGTATGATGAGCTGGTCCTTGTCCTCCAACTTGGCCCCCGTGGAGTCAAGGTGGGATAAGGATCAGCAGCCCCTCCAAAAAACAGTTGTTTTCCAGACTAGCACAAGTCCCATGAATGGGAGGTTTAGGGTCAAAGGGAGGAGAGGAAGCTGTTTTGTCCCATCTGCCTTCCTTCTGTCTTTTCAACATTGGAAGGGTGGGGAGTGACTGACCAGGGGCTGGACTTGTGCAAGTCCCACAGCGTGGCTCTAGTGGCACTGCTGGGCTAAGTTGGCAGGGGCTGGAGGTCAAGGATTATTGGACTAAGTTGGCAGGGGCTGGAGGTCAAGGCCAGTTTCCTTGTTTTCTACTAGAGGAGATAGGTCTTTGCTGACTCAAAAACTAGGATTAGCCTCTGACCCGCGAGGTCATTGCTCCAGACCTGGATAATCTCAGAAATTATTTATCTTATTTTCTAGAGAGAGAGAAACTGAGCCCCAAGAAGGTCAAGTTTAAGGTCACACAAACAGCAAGCATTAAAGTTGGGATTTGAACTCAGATCCCATCCTGTCCTTTCTCCTCTCCTCATTTTTCTATGATCCCCAGAGGTATAGTCTGTAGATGGTTTTGTTTACTTCATTTGTTCATGTACTCATTCATCTAGTAAGCATTTATTAACCACCTCTGTATGCCACATAGAACCCCAAAAGTGAGGGAGAATGAAAGAATTCTGGGTGATACATGAATTCAGCAGATACTACATGCCTCCTGTATACTCAGTCCATCATTCAATGTTTGGGACCCAGTCAGGACTGCTTGCAGTCCTTTTCCTTTTCCTTTAACTACCTCTGTATACCATATAAAACCTAGAAAGGTGAGGGAAAATGAAAGAATTCTGGGTAATTCATGAACAATTTGGCAAACATTAAGTGCCTACTGTATATTCAATCCTGCATTTACTGCTTGGGACTCAGTCAGGGTTGCTTGTGGTCCTTTTCCTTCTCCTTTAACCACCTCTGTATACCATATAGAACCCAGAAAGGTGAGGGAAAATAAAAGAATTCTGGGTAATTCATGAACAATTTGGCAAACATTAAGTGCCTACTGTATACTCAATCCTGCATTTACTGCTTGGGACTCAGTCAGGGTTGCTTGTGGTCCTTTTCCTTCTCCTTTAACCATCTCTGTATACCATATAGAACTCAGAAAAGTGAGGGAGAATGTAAGAAAGGTGGATAATGTATAAACAATTTGACAAACATTAAGTGCCTACTGTATACTCAGTCCTGTATGTAATGCTTGGGACCCAGTCAGAGCTGCTTGTGGTCCTTTTCCTTCTCCTGAGGTCTCAGTTTCCTCATTTGAGGAATAAGGAGATTGATTGCCTTAAGTGACCTGTAAGATTAGAGAGCTGATGAAAGCTTGGGGTTCCTCCTCCCCCCTCAAGGAGCTCGCCTGTAGAGTTTAATCCACCAGTGATTTTTGTTCCCGCGAGTATGATGAGTACTTTTTGGAAAGGGGTGCACAGGGCTGGAAAGCCTAGTGGAAACACATTCCTGGCTGGGGTGAGTGGGAAGGGGAACCTAAAACATTGGTGTTTGGAAGGATCCCACCCACACCTTCACTTTCCAGATTAAAGTCCTCCCTGGGGGTCACACAGCTAAGAAGGAGCAGACTAGTGAGCTCTAGGCTATCAAAGTGGAGAAGGGCGAGGACATAGAATGTCAGAGCTGGGAGGACCCATTTTTCAGAGAAGAAAACCGAGGCCCTTTGAGAGGGAGAGACTTCCGAGGCTGACTTAGTGTCTGGAGCTTTCAGGGGCTGTGGATTTGAATTGTGACCCCAGAGGCAAGTCATAGAAGTCAGTTCCCTCAGTCTGGAAAACGGGGACAATAACAACAGTTATGGATGCTGTATTTGGGTTGCCTCGGTACTCAAAGGACATGGTGCGTCCAGACCTTTTGTAGGTGCGAGTTATTATTAAACATACTGGCAACAACAGCGATGGTAATGGTAGCCAGGACTCTGGACCGGGTGCCCTTTCCAGGCTGTGACTTAGAGAAGGTGGCAGGAGACATCAGGCTGGATCTAGGGGGTCTGGGGGTGAGGGGAGGTTCCCCAGGAACTGCATTTGGAGGAGCGATGATAAATGACTCTGGCTGGAATGGGGGGGGGAAGAGGGGTCTGAGTGCCATGCTGAGGTCAGGCACTTGGGGGGTGCCAGGAGGCAGGTCAGGCCATTTCTAGGCCAGGAGCAGAGGGAGGGGATGGGGAAGGCAGCTATGGCGGGCTGGGACTGCTGGAGGAAAGGCCTTCTTGCATTTGTGAGCTGGGAATTGTCTGTCGGGCAAGGCATTATGGGGCTGCCGCCGATGGGTTGTCAGGGGCGCCCGTTCCTGGGGCTGGGCCCCTCCCTCGGTGGGTGGGAGGGAGGGAGGCAGAGCTTTGTGCTCCTTTGTCTCGGGCCTGTTAACTCTCTCACCCCTTCCAACTTGTGCCATCTGCTCCAGTCCTGGTGGGGAGGGTGGAGGGAAGAGGGGGGAGAGTCAGGCCTGGGAAGGCAGCCTTGCCCGGGCCTGCCCGGCCCAGCTCAGGGCCGCCTGCAGGAGAAACAGCTTTCTGGGTTTGGGGGTGAGGGGGGTCAGAATGTTCTCAGATGTTCTCAGTTCCCCTTTTGTGGGTAGGGAGAAGAGGCAGGGACAGCAACAGAGTATTTTGTAATTTACTGGATTTGGAGGCAAAGGTTCAAATTGTGAGACTTACCAGCTGTGGGACCCCTGGCTGCGGGCCTGGCCTGCCCCCTCCTTAGAACAGGAGGGTTGGGCTGGCTGATGTCCAAGGCCTCAGGGAGAAAGAGTGCGGGCTTGGGAGTCAGAGAGCCCAGCCTGAAATACTCTTTCTATCACTCACTCCCCGTATGACCTTGCCACATCATTTTTCCCTCTGAGCCTCAGTTTCCCCAATTATAAAATAAAACCATTGGGCTAGATGAGCTTGAAGGTTCTTTCCAGCTCAAAATCCATGATTTTAGGAAAATTAACCATTCCTTGCTTTTTCCTTTTACTCTTATGGGGTCCTCCAAACCCATTACAGGGGATCTGCAAGGTCAAACTATTTTTATAATAATAATACTAAGATGTCTTAATTTCTAACATGATGAAGAGCAATAGCTAGAACCCACCTAAACAAAAGCTTTGATAATTTTTGAGAATCTAAAAGGGTCCTGAGACGAAAAGTTTGAGAATTGAGGCCATATTCCAGTGCAAGAGACTGAGGGGACTCAGAAAGGGGAAGGAGAATGAAAGAATTCTGGGTAAAGCACCAGCGATTCAGCAAACTCTAAGTGTATATTCAGTCCTGTGTTCAGTGTGTGGGACTCAACCAGGGCTGCTTGTGGTCTGGGTGACCCTGAGTGGGTCCTTTCCCTTCCCTTGGGCTTCAGTTCCCTCATCTGAGGGAGGAGGAGATTGGTCCAGGTGACTCATTAGGGCCAGCTTTAAGTTCTGTGATCTTTTTGTTGTTGTTCAATCCCGTCCCACTCTTCATGACCCCTTTGGGGGTTTTCTTGCCATTTCCTCCTCCAGCTCATTTTACAGATGAGGAAACTGAGACAAACAGAATGAAATTACTTGCTCAGGGTCATATGACTAGTAAGTATCTGAGGCTAAATTTGAGCTCAGATCTTCCTGAGTCCAGAATCAGTTCTCTGTGCACTATGGCCCCACCTAGCTGCTCTCTATGATCCTCAAGAGGAAGTTTTTAAAGTGGAAATTCCCTTTCCTAGACTTTGAGCTGAGATAGAGAAAGGATTTGGTTCTTACAACATCTTAGAAGGATCTAAGAAGCCAGTATTTTGTGTTATTGATACCTATCAGATGTTAAGTTACATTATCTGACAAGAATCGTTATTGTTCCAACAGCTAATGAGCATTTATTAAACACCTAACATGCGCCAGGGAATACAAAGGGAAAAAATGAAGCATTTATTAAATACCTTTCATGTGCCAGGGCATACATACAAAGGAAAGAAATGAAGTATTTATTAAATACCTACTATGTGCCAGGGGAAAATGAAGCATTTATTAAATACCTACCATGTGCCAGGGAAAAAATGAAGCATTTATTAAATACCTACCATGTACCAGGGGAAAAAATAAAGCATTTATTAAATACCTATCGTATGACAGGGAATACAAAGGAAAAAATGAATCATTTATTAAGCACCTACCATGTGCCAGGGGAAAATGAAGCATTTATTAAATACTTATCATGTGCCAGAGAATACCAAGCAGAAAATTAAGCATTTATTAAATACCTATCATATGACAGGGAATACAAAGAAAAAATGGAAAAAATGAATCCTTTATTAAACACCTACCATGTGCCAGAGCAAAAATAAAGCACCTATCATGTGAAGGGAAAAAAATGAAGCATTCATTAAATACCTATCATATGACAGAGAATACAAAGGAAAAAAATGAAGCATTTATTAAACACCTCCTATGTGCCACTATTATGGGAATAGAATAGTAGTGGGAATAGAAAGGAAAAAAATGAAAGTAGCTTCAGTCCTCAAGGAGCTTATATTCTGTTAAGGGGACATTATATATATACAAGATAATTGGGGGAAGGGGGCACTGGCAGCTGGGGAGATCAGGAAGGGCTTTCTGGAGGATATGATTTTGGATTGAAACGAAGGAAATTGGGGATTCTGGGAGGCAGAAATAAGAAGGGAGTATGTCCTGACATGGGCTACATACAGCTTGTGTAAAGGCCAAAGGAGATGTAATGTCTGTGTGTCCACAGAACAGGAAGGCCCAGACCATGAAAGAGCAGTGTCACAAGAGGGAAGAGGGGGTTGAGGAGGAGAAGGTTCTCTCAATTTTACTGTAGGAGTTTATACATTTAAGGCACTTTACAGGCTCTTTGCTTCATGTCTTTGGTTCCTCAGAACTGTGCTCTGAGATACAAGTGCTGTTAGCCCCATTTTAGGCCTCAGAAAGCTGAGGCTTCTGGGGATGTGGCGTCCAGAGACTGGGTTTGAAGGCCTTTTGTCTAGTCTTCCTCAGGACCCCATCTGTCTACAGTAGTGAACACCTCTTCCTCGGTATATTCTTCTAAGAATCAGGAATCGTGGATTTGAATCTAGTCCCTGATTAGTAGCAACATGGACCTGGAGGCCTTTCTTAGCCTTAGTCTCTGTAGGTATGATACTTGCAGGGTTGGTGTAGGAAAAGGGCCCAGTGTGATTGTGCCCAGTGCCCGCCCTTAAAACCCTGCCCATTATAGCCAGGCGTGGTCTCCTGGGTGTCTCCTCTCATGAAGCTTCTGGCTTGTTTGGAGTGTGGTTTGGGTTCAAGGTGGGGTAGGCGGTTAGCGAAGCCTTTGGCCATGTCTGTGCTTTTCTTGGCTTAAACTAACTCCCTAACCACAGGGCTTCTTGTCACCCAGAGCAACTGCTTCTGGGCTTGGAAGAAGGCTGGGGGAGGAAAGGAGCTCTTGCCATGGATTCTGAGTCAGGAGCACCTGGGTTCAAATATTGCTCCTGTCCCAGGTCTCAATTTCCTCTTCTGCCAAATCAGAGCCCTTCCCATCTGAATTTCTGCACTCAGACTAGTGAAGCCTTCAAATTCTGAGCATATTTTGCTTTTCTTAATGAAGGTAGTGTTGTGTCCACCACTCGAATATCCTAAGGGATGCTCAGGACAAAGAGAGACACAGCTTCCTGCGGGAGAGCTAGGAAGTGTGAGGGAAAAACTGGCTGTGTGGATGCGGAGTCCAGAGGCTGGATTTGAAATACTCTGGACAGCCATAGGCAAGTCAGAAAGACTCTCTGAATCTTAATTTTCTCCTTTGTAAAATACTACCCCCCCCTCTGAGTTGTAGAGGGGAATAACTTTTGAAATAAAGAACTATGGAAGCATGAGCTAGAAAGAACACCCCTCCTGCATTTCACATAGTTATTTCTCTTTCATCCCCTTGATCTGTGACTTTCTTACCTTACTTTCGCTTAGACAGTCCCATCTGCTCTCATTTCTGTGGTTGCTAGACTTACAACCCCAGCCTGAGGCTCTCATGTTTGTTTTCAAGGCCTTATGGAAATCCCAGCTCTCCTTTTTTATCTGAAATATGTGGAGAAAGCTTGTAGGGGAAAAAACAGCCTGCTGAATGTCTTCTGTCCTAACACAGCACACGTCCTGAGTTATCAGTGTGGTCCATGGTGGAAAAAGAGTCTCAAATAGTCATCTGCCTAGGTTACCTCATTTCTAGTCTCAGCTCTGCCACAGATTTGACTGTGAGATGTTGGAAAAGTCATTTCTATTCTTTAGGTCTGTTTCCTCATCTGTAAAATGGGTTGGTGGAAATGTCCGTGTTTGTCAATGTCAATGTCAGAATAAAGAAAGAGATGAAAAATTGATTAAAATAAATAAAATGAGAGATTGGACTAGAGCAGGGGTTCTTAGCCTTTCTGTGTCTGTTATGGACCCCTCTGGCAGGCTGGAGAATCATGATTTTAAATACATATGAATCCAAAGGAAACTAATTATAATGAAATATTGTTATTATGTTTTTCTTAACCCCAGGCAATCTCTAAGGGTTGTTCCAGATCTAAATCTCCCCCTCCCCTTACACAACCATTATAATAAGACCATAGGGCCTAGATTTACCTCAATGAGAAAGGACTTCAAGGTCTCTTTTTATAGAAGTTTAGTGATTTGCCCAGATAGTACTCATCAGTGGTAAGATTTGAACCCAGGACTTCTAACTACAGAGACATGGCTCTTTGCACTCTACTTGACAATGTAGCATTTCATTAAACGTTTCTCATTTGAATTTCAACAGTAACCCTAGGAAATAGTAACATATAACATGTAACAGAACTGGCATTAGTATCTGTACTTTAGAGGTGAGGAAAGGGAGGCCAGACAGGATTAGAAACTGGTCCAATAAATATGGAAATATGTTTAAAAGGGATTGCACCTATTTAACCTATATCAGATTATTTGCTCTCTTGGTTGGGGGTGGATAAGAGGAGAAAGGAGAAAGAAAAATTTGGAACACAAGGTCTTACAAAAACGAATGTTGAAAACTATCTTTGGAAAAATAAAATATTACTGAGAAAGAAAAAATATATGTTTAAGATCACACAGGTGATTGAGTCTGTTCTTTGACTTTTAAGGAGGCTCCATGTATCCTTAGAGCAGTATTCCTAATTTTTTATCCTTAATCAGGCTGCTCAGGCTTCCCATTCTCATCCTCCTGAAAGATCAGAACCAAATTTAATCCTTTTTTTTTTTTTTTAATAGTATTTTATTTTTCAAAAAAAATTGCAGATAATTTTTAACATTCACCTTTGCAAAACTTTGTGTTCCAAATTTGCCAAGTTTAATCCTTGAAAGAAACCTGCAGGCCCCCAGCAAAACCTGCAACACCCCACCCCCGACTCTTGATTTTGAAACCAGTTTGGCAAGGCTGGGGATAGTAAACCAGAAATGGAGAGTGGGAGTTGAGGCCTGCTTCCTCCCCTCCCCCTTCAAGTTCCCTGCAATGCTTAGCAGCCAGAAGAGCAAAATGGCAGAAGTGTGCCTTCTGCTCACTTCCTCCTTCTCGGGCCTGCTCCCATGAAGAGACTTTTCCTTTCTTTCCATCATAAGGGACCAATCCAGTCTGCAACAAGGGAGCAGAAGCCCTAAAACTGAAAGGGATTTTAAAGATCATTGAATGGTTGGATCATAGGCTCATGGTTTAGACATAGAAGGAAGGGGCCTCAGGGGCCTTCTGCTTCAACTTTGTAATTTTATGGATGGGGAAACTGAGGCCCATATAAGTGAAGTGATTGGGCTGTTCACCCAGGAATTAAGAACAAAACTCAGAATTGAAACCCAGTTCTTTTGACTCCAAAGCCAATGTTGCCTGTCCCAAGTTAGGCCGGATCACTAGAATTACTGAAATGAGAAATCTGGGAATTTGGGCAGTGGAGGTGATGGAGTCTGGCCACTCCCTTAAGCCACAGTGGGCGGGGAGATACAGAGCCCTGGCTTCAGAGTTAAAAGGTAGGTTCAAATCCTCTCTCTGGCATTTACTAGCTGTATGACCTAGGTTATGGACCTCCCTATCCTCCTTTATAAAATAAAATTAGATGGTCTCTGAGCCTATATCTATGAACTTAGAAAATGAAGATAATAATAACTTAATAACTAGCTTATAGCGCTTTAAGGTTTAGCAACACCCTTTATAAATATTTCATTTGATTCTCACAACCACCCTGAAAAATAGATGTTATTATTACTATACCAATTTTACAGATGAATAAACTGAGGCAGATAGAGGTTGGATGACACAACTTAGGGGTTGTTAGGGTCACAAAGGTTTTAAGTGTTCGGGGTAGGATTTGAATTCAGATCTTCCTGACTTCAGGTCCAATAGATAAAATATTTGGGGCTGGTAGGAAGAGCTATATTTTCTGACTCTAGTCTTCAGGAAGAAATGTTTATTAAAGTATAATAAGGCATCTAGATGGCACAATGGATAGAGCACCGACCCTAAAGTCAGAAGAATCTGAGTTCAAATTCAGTCAGATACTTAGCACTTACTGTGTGACCCTGGACTAGTCACTTAACCCCAATTACCTTGCAAAAAGAATTATATAAAAAAAAGTATAACAGGTATGATATACCGTGTTTCCCCGATAATAAGACACTGTCTTATTATTTTTTTGGGACTAAAAAACACCAGAGGGCTTATTTTCAGGGGAGGGCTTATTTTATCCTCCATCATGCCCCTTTTATCCTCCATCATGCCCATTTTAGCCTCCATCATGCCCCTTTTAGCCTCCATCATGCCCCCTGAGTGCTTATTTTATTCTCCATCGCTTACTGAACTTACCGAGTTTTTAGATGGTCCTGTCTCAGCTCTACTCCGCGGCGCTGCTCTCAGTAGCGCCAGCAAGCAAATCACCAGGGAAGAAGAGGATGACGCGCTCACTGCTGCAGCTCTGATTGGATGCAGCTCGGAGCGCGACGTGCATTTCACCCGGGAGGGGAGGGCGGCGCTGCTTACTGAAGGTACCGCTACGCAGCATATAGCGCAGGGGATCACCATGATGACCGTTTTCATAGTAAGTTCGATAGGGCTTATTTTCGGGGGAGGGCTTATTTTAGCGGAATATTAAAGAGTATGTGGGTGTCTTATTTTCAGGATAGGTCTTATTATCGGGGAAACACGGTAGAAAATGTACTAAATCTACCTATCTGCCCAGTCATCTTACCTCCCTGGGCTTCAGCTTCTTTGACTGTAGCCCTCTTTGGAGGGGTCTTTTTCAGTCCTTGATCTATGATCTCTGGTTTGTCAGAAAGTCTACAACTGAATAAGATTCTGCTCTGATCACAGATCTCAGAGCTGGCTAGCTCAGAGGGAGCTCAGTAGCTCCTTAGTCCAGTCAAGACTCCCAGAAAATCCTCATTAAAATATGACTGACTGGTCATCTAGCCTCTGCTTTAGGAGGGGGAGGCCTCCCCTGTCTCTTGTGGTCAAGTCTAATTATATCAAGACTCAACTTCCTTCCCTCCAATGCTCCAAGCAAAGCCAAGTAGAACAAGACTAACTGTCTTTGGAAACTAGGAGCCACCCTGATGGCCTCTGTCCTTGTGGGATTCCTCTATGCCTTTGCCTGTGAGAGGAGAGCAGGGAAAGGACAAAAGGACCAAAACACCCCTTCCTCTCCTTCCCCCTGCCCTGGTGACTTTCCTCCCAAGGAAAAAAGACTGGATTTAAGAGTTAGTAGACCTGGGTTCAAGTCTCAGCTCCTGACCAGCTGGATGATCTTAGATAAGTCACTTGACTTAAGAGATGCTGTTTCCTCGTTTGTAAGATGAACAGATTAGACTTGATGGTTTTTTAAGTCCTTTCTGACTCTTAATGCATTGAACCTGTGACCATATAATCCAATGGACCTGAGTTCTGGTCCACCTAGGCCTTCAGGAGAGCTGTTGAGAGAACTCTTTCCTCTGACGGGAGAGTGCTATGCTTGACCTGTGGGCAGGCAGGATGGGGGATCTGGGAATGATGTGTGTCCAGGAGATGGAGGGAGTCTCACATCTGTGAAAATCTTGGCCCTACTCCCAGATCTCCTGGGGGTAGACACAGTGGGGATCCCCCATCTGTGAGATCAGTGTCTTGACAGGACAAGGCCAGAGTGTCCTTCCTCTCCCAGGCCACTTGCCTAGAAGGGAATGTTCAGTTCTAGCCCGTTGCTGGGGGAACGCTGGGAGGGACCCTTCCTGGCTCCTTCTCCCCACTCCCTTGACATCTCCTGCCCTGTTATCCAGATGGGAGATTGGAGAAACACCTTGGACTCTGAGCCTCCCGAATGAATATCTGGAACAGCTTGTGCTGCCCAGTAGCAATCAGGGTGGTGTTCAGGCCTCCTCTTGGACTCTGGCCCCTCCACATGGGAGAAGAGGGGAGAGGAGGGATTGGTCAGTCTGTGCCATCCACACAAACACAGATACAGCTCTCAGCCCTTCATCCTCCAGGTGTATTTTGGTGGAGGACTCTGCCCTTGGGCTGCTGCCAAGTCCTGTGTCCCCTCCCCTGCTCTAGGACCAGAGTTCAGCTTCCTCCTCTATAAATGAGGAAGCTGGGATTCAGAAATAGCAAGGAAACTCAGCTGGGATTTCTAGAATCTTGGATCTGGGGGGAAGCTCAAAAGTTGGATTCCTTTCTACAAACTCCTTTATATATATATCTCAATTAAAATATATTTTAATTGATATTTTATTATTTTATTTTGATATAAATTATTGTCAAACATTTGTAAAATGTAAAACTTTTTTTCCCAAGAAAAAAAGAAATGAGGGACAACTAGGTAGCACAATGGATAGAACACCAGCCCTGAAGTCAGGAGGACCTGAGTTCAAATGTGACCTCAGACACTTAACACTTCCTAGCTGTGTGATCTTGGACAAGTCACTTAACCCCAATTGCCTCAGCAGAAAGAAAGAAAGAAAGAAAGAAAGAAAGAAAGAAAGAAAGAAAGAAAGAAAGAAAGAAAGAAAGAAAGAAAGAAAGAAAGAAAGAAAGAAAGAAAGAAAGGAAGAAAGAAAGGAAGGAAGGAAGGAAGGAAGGAAGGAAGGAAGGAAGGAAGGAAGGAAGGAAGGAAGGAAGGAAGGAAGGAAGGAAGGAAGGAAGGAAGGAAGGAAGGAAAGAAAGAAAGAAAGAAAGAAAGAAAGAAAGAAAGAAAGAGAAAGAAAGAGAAAGAAAGAAGGAAAAAGAAAGAAGGAAAAGAAAGAAGGAAAAAGAAATGAATAAAAAAAGAAAAAATCAAAATCAATGAACATATCTTAAAATAACATATTACATTCATTGTTCCATACTCATAGGCCCTTACCTCTGGAGGGGAATGGATAAAGATGTCTTGTCATATCCCTTTTTAAAAAAATAATAGTTTTTTTAAAAATTTTCAAATTATATGCAAACATAGTTTCCAACATTTACTCTTACAAAACCTTGTGGTCCAAAATTTTCTCTTTCCTTGCCCCCATCCCCTTCCCCTTAAACATGCTACAAACTTGTAATAGGGATATAGAGTAAGGACACATTTGTTCCAGAGCAGAGACCCTGGATTCAAATCCTGCGCCTGTGACTTATTAACTGAGTGACTTTGGACAAGCCATTCACCTCTCTGGACTTATTTTCCTTTTTGGTAGAATGGGCTCTGAGAGCCAATCAATGGATGTACAATCCATAAATAAGAAGTCCTCTGTTTCTTGATCTCTGATATTGGGGAACTCTATCTCCCCAAGTGTGCTATTGTACTTTGGGCTGGTTCTTGGGACTGTACCATTCTGGGAGTCCAGGTCCAAATTTGCCTTTTCCTTTTCTATTGAATGGGCTTTGAGGGCCAATCTAGCTCTGGATATATGAGAGTAATGAGAGGTCCTCTGCTTTTTGATCTCCAGTGCTGGGGAACTCATTACCTCCCCAAGTGTGCTATTGAATTTGGGGCTGCACCCTTCCAGAAAGACCAGGTCAGAATCTGCCTTTTGGTTTCTTCCGCTCGGGAGGGAACATGGAGTACTTCATTTAGAGACATGGGCATCTTTGGGGGAGTTACTGGAGACAGCTCTGCTTTGCAACCAGAGTCCCTGAGTTCAAATCCCGACTCTGTCACATACTGCCAATAGTTCTTGGTCAAAACACTTCTTCATTACCTTTGTAGCTTCCAGTGTTTAGCAAGAAAAGAGGATACGTGGGTAAAAATGACATAAAAATGACTACAACTAGTGATCAGACACAGGTAGGATTTGAAGCTAGGTCTGTCTATTGGCCTGCTCTGTCCCACAAATGTTCTTTGGTTGGTTGATTGAAGCTGTGAATGGGTCTCAGAGATCTCTAGTTTCAGCCTTGCAAATTACAAGGAAAATTAAAATTTTTTAAAAATTGTTTTTATATTACCTTCATTTCTTAATTTATTCTTTCCTACAGGATATGTAGTGTTCCATACCCATTGTTCCCCATCTCTTTAAAGGAATCATTTCAAAATTTAGTTCTGATTGCTTTGTTGTTCCTTCCATTTGCGAAGTTAGAGTCACTTTGTATGGCGTCTTCCAACCAGAAAAATCGACCAGCCTGAGACTGTTTGGGTTTGTTTTTGGAGAGGCTAAGGTCTCAGAAAGACGTGGGGTCTGGTCTTATTTCTACATACACTGACTGTGTGACCTTGGACAAGTCACTTAATTGCACTTAATGACGACTTTCCAAGACAATAAAGGAAGTCTCCACATCTTTGAATCCTGCCCCAGATATTTACTTGGTGACCTTGAAAAAGTAATTTATGTCAGGCTACTCCCACTCAGGCCTGTTTGGTTAGAGGCAGTTTCTAACAGTGTAGAGAGCATTGGTCAAAATCAGAAGCTTATTTTTCCCCAAATTTACCTAGTCTTCTGGGAAAACAAGTTAAAAAGGAAAAAAGATGGTGTCCAAGTCCCTCATCCTTAATCCTGCCATAAAATGTGATTCATTGCAGGTCCTGTTGCGTCCTGAGAATGAGGCTGTTCATATGTTGACTCAGTGTCAGGAAATCAGGCCTAAGTTAGAATCCTGCCCCAGACACCTCCCAGCTGGCTAGTCTCTTTATGAACTCTCTGACTTTGTTTCCCCATCTGTAAAATGGCCATAATGATGATAATTACAGGCAAATCTGTAAAATGGCCAGCATCATCTGCCTCACAGGGTTGTTAGTGGGACTCTAGTGAGATAATGTGTGGAAAGTATGTGCAAACCTTCAAGTACTCTATAAATGCTGTGTATAATTATAATTATCAAGCAGAAAAGAACTCTGTCCTGAGAGTCATGAGACTTGGGTGCTTAATTAATTTATTTTTTATGAAAGCTTTTTATTTACAAAGAATATGCCTGGGTAATTTTAGGTGCTCATTTTAGCACAGCCACTAACTTATTATGGGAACTTGGGCCTGTGAGACTTTGCCCTGTACCAGCCTCAGTTTACCCATCTGTCAAATGAGTATAATTGTTATTCTACTCATACCCATAACTACCTATCTCCTGGGCTTATTTTGAGGATCCACTGAGATAATGATGTAAAAGAGCTTTGCAAACTTTGAAGGTTTATATAAATATCAGTTATTATTCTTACTCATTATGATGATGATGATGATAATGATGATGGGGTTAAACCAAATGAGATCTAGGGCCCCTTGCAGTTCTGATGCTCCATGATGGTGGGGCCCCAAAGTAGGCAAGAGAAGAATAAATACATAAAGTATACCTGTTTTCCAGGTCTTTGAAAGACTCATTAAGGTGATTATTTAGAGCAGGAAACTTTAGAGCTGGAAAGGTTCCAAAGGGTACCTTGTCCAACCTCCTTGTTTCACACAGAAGGAATGTGAGGTTCAGAGAGGTCAAAGGTTCATTGTCCCAGAGATTTAGAGTTGGAAGATACCTTGAAAACCATTTAGCTCAATCCACTCATTTTACAGAACGGGAAACTGAGACCTAGAATGGCTACATGACTTTCCCAGGATCGCACCGCTAATATGTGCTTGAGGAAGAGGACTTGAACCCATGTCTTCTGTACTTGACTATCCATTGACAATCTGCTTCTTCAGATCTCAGTTGGATTTGCAGATCATTGCTTGGAGGCTTTGAGATTCTCTAGTTTTTTTTCTGGCCCTTCTTGGCTGGATATTAGGATAATTGAGCCCTGGCTGGGTATTGGGCTAGCTAAGTCCTGGCTAGGTATTGGGATAGTTGAGTCCTGGAGGTATTAGGATAGTTGAGTCCTGGCTGAGTATTAGGATAGCTGAGTGCTGAATAGTTATTAGTATAGTTAAGTCCTGGCTAGGTGTTGGGATAGTTGAGTCCTGGAGGTATTAAGGTAGATGAGAACTGGCTAGGTGTTGGGATAGTTGAGAAGGTCTTCCCTCCTCACAGGGCCATACAAAGGCATCCTCCATGGCTTGTGAGTCTGTCTTGGTTTCAGAAATATTTGGAGAGGGTGGTTCCTCCCCCTCCCTGGAACTAGGGATCATCCCTGGATCATTCAACCCATTCCTGGTTAAGGAAAGTGAGATTAGAAGAAAGGTACTTGTTAGTCTTTGACTGCACATTGGAACTGTGGTTGACCCACTCACAAAATTTATATCAGATAGAATCTTGGAGCCTCCTTCTTGCCAGACACCTGGGAGACAAGTAGGGCCTTGGAGGAGGGACTGTCTGGGCTTTCTGGGTTCAGGTAGAGGTAGAGGAGGTGCTGGAAGACAGCTTTCTGGGAGCCTGCTGGGCAGCAGATCTGCGGCTTATTTTGTAGGAACTTTGGGGGAAATGGCCCGTCTGATTAAATTAATTTCTTTTTTTCTGGACAAGAATGCACCTGTATATTAATACAATAATATTCTCAATGGGAGAATCTTTGCCTTCTCCATTTTCAAAGGCCATTACCTAGGAGCCAAATGAAAATGGAGTTCTAAAGTACTTGGGAGATTCCCTGATTGGTGGGAAAGGACTTGGAATCATGAGCCATCCATGGCACTTGACTGACCAATCTAAATTGGCTGGGGATGGCCTGGGAACAGAGAAGATGAGAACACTTTGGGAGGGGGCCTTGTGAAGAGCCCGAGTAGTCCAGGAGGACTTAAGCTAGACAATAGCCAGCAAGCTCGAACCACCCACTCAGTCTAGACTGAGGAGATTTCTTTAATAGATATTCTCTCTCTTTTTTTAGATTTGTGAATACATTTCATTTTGTTTATGACTTTCAGTTGCAAATCTTGCCCTCCCCTCTTCCCTTTCCATGGAGCCACTCCCTATGACAAAGAATAAAGAACCAGGCAGAATGCTGGAAACCTATAATCCCACTGATGAGAAGGGCAGATCTCTTGAGCTTGCAGTTGGGCTAATGAATCACATCAATATGGTGGACTCCAGATGCCCAAGGTGAGGGGTACAGGCCCAGATTAGAAAGGAAGCAGGCTCTGAGCCTGGAGTCAGGAAGGCTTCAGTTACCAACTTGCTGTGCCATCCTTGGCAACTCAGCCTTTGCCTCAGTTTTCTCAACTGTAAAATGGGGATAATAATAGCATCTATTTCCCAGGATTGATATGAGGATGAAATGAGATATTTGTAGAGTGTTTAACACAGTGCCAGCAACACAGTAGGTGTCATATAAATGCTTATCTCCTTCCATTTCTTTTTCCTGCCTTGTGCTGATCAGTAATGGGATCAACCCAAGAATAACCACTGTATTTTTAACCTGGGTAAGATAGGGAGACCCAGCCTCAAAAAACCAAAGAAAGAAGGAAACAAACAAGGAGAAGGGAAGGAGGGAGGAAGAAAGGAAGGAAGGAAAGGAGAAATGAAAGAAGAAAGGAAAAGAAAGAAAATAAGAAAAGAGGAAGAGAGGGAGGAAGGAAAGAAAAGAAAAAAGAAAGAAAGAAATTAAGAAAGAAAGGAAGAAAAAGAAAGAAAGGAAGGAGAGATGGAAGGAGAAAGGAAGGAAAGAAGGAAGGAAAAGATAGAAATTAATAAAGGAGGGAGGAAGGGAGGAAAGAAAGATATAGAAAGAAAGAAAGAGAGGAAGGAGGGAGAAAGAAAGGAAACAAGGAGAGAAAGAAGGAAGGAAAAAGCAAATATAGAAAGAAGACAGAAACTAAGAAAGAAAGGAAGGAGGGAGAAAGGAAGAAAAAGAAAGAAATTAAGAAAAAAGGGAGAAAGGAAGGAAAAAAGAAAGAAAGGAAGGAAGCAAGAGAAGAAAGTTTAAAAAGTAGGGTGGGGAAAACATTTTAGCAAAACTAAGCGACGTACCAGCTACATCTGTCAGTGTATGTAACATCCCGCTCCTATTGCCTCCTGCCTCTGTAAGGGAGAGAAGGTACATTGCCTCAGTCTCTTCTGGAGGTATTCTCCCTTTCCCACAGTCTTTGTTTTAACCCTGTGTGGTTCGGAAATCTAGAGATGGCCTTCACGTGGCCCACAGTGCCTGGGAGCAGACAAGGGAAGAACCAGTGGGTGCCTGAATGAAGGACCAGGAGTTAGTGGCCAAAAGGAGGGCCAAAGGCAGCAGGGCAATCTGGGATCCGGTGTAGACAGTCCGTAACCCCAGGGAACTAAGTGGGTTCAGGAGCCCACATGGGGAATCCAGGACTTCGCTGGCAGTAAGACTGAGAAATTTGAGGAAGAGAAGGCCCGGGGCTCAAAGGCGAGGCTCCATGGATCCCTTGCAAGGAACGGTAGGAATCAAGGGGACTTCTGGGGCCACTGAGTCCGGCACCCACCTGAACAAAGATCCCGTCCTCCACAAGGGCCCAGATAATGACTTCAGGTGGGATTGGGGGCCACCTCCTGGGACGTTGGGAGGTTTCTCACACTTAGGAAGAACGAAACCTGCCTCTGTGGCCCCAGAGCCAGCCGGAAGCCCTGGCCCAGGGCTGAGGCCTTTGGCGGGGTAGTTGCTACGACTCTGGATGAGGCTCTGGGAGGAGAATTCAGGTGGGAGGACTCTGGGATGGGAGGAGGGCAGCCACGGCTCCCACTTCCCACCCCAGGGAGGCTTTCTCGGGAGGAAGACCCAGGTTTGAGCCTGTCTGGCAGAGCTGAGGTTGCTCCACAGCCAGCAGATGGAGGTCGAGCCCTTTGGATTAGGGTCACTGTTTGGCTGGTCAGGAGTCCAAGACTCTAAGGCCAGGGAGCTAATGTATTCCAGAAAAATGACTTGTATCCTAGTTACGTGACCCTGGGCAAGTCACTTAACCCCAGTTGCCTCAGCAAAAAAAAAGGAAAAAAAAGAAAATGACTTGCCTATGACCAGATAGTCAGGAGCGGAGCTGAAATTTGAACCCGCCCTTTCACTCCATCCCACGATCGGCCACCTGGAAAGACCACTCGCCATTCTTCCTCACTGTGGGGTCAGCTGCCCTCAGATGGAGATGGCATCACCCCTACGGCGCGTGCTCAGGACCCAGAAAGTGCTTCATGTCTGATGAAGGAAGGAAGAAACAAAGGACAATGCTGGGTTTGGTGGATTTGGTGACAGAAGTGGAGGAGAAGGGAGATGGGACATACCTGGGGAGATGATAGAAGAAAGGGCAGGGCTGAGTGGGAGGAAGAGGAGGGGCTCCCTTGCTCCCTTGTGTTATCATGTGGTATGTGGACGGTGGTGGTCAGTTGGTTGCTACTGAGTAAACACATGACAAACTTGAGTGGGAGCAAAGGAAGATTAAACTGGAAAGTTAGATCTAGTACTGACCTCGCCACGTTCTACAAGGATATCCTTGGGCAGCGTATCAGTGTTCTGGACCTGCAGCCTGGAAGCCCTGAATTCAAAACCAGCCTCAGGCTCTGGCTAGCTGCGTGACTCTGGGCAAGCAACTGTAGCTCCCAGGTTGTCGTGAGGATCGAAGGACAGAATGTTTCCAAACCTTGAAATAGCACAAAATGCTCCCCATAAGTCTCTTTACCTCTGTAAAAAAGACCAGATGTTCTCTAAAATCTCTTTCCCAGCTCTAACGACTAAGCCCGGCCATTTCCTGTTTTCAGGCCCCTCCCAGCTCTGATATCATCTGTTCCAACATTCCCTCCCAGCTCTGACATTCCATGTTCTAAAGTTTCTGCTCTGCTCTGACATTTTCTGTCCTAAGGTTCTCTCCCAGCTCTGACATTCTTTGTTCTAAGGTTTCCTCCCAGATCTGATATTCCATATTCTAAAGTTCTCTACTAGTTCTGACATTCTTTATTTTCAGGTTCCCTCCCAGCTCTGACATCCCCTGTTCTAGGCTCCTTCCCAGCTCTGACATCCCCTGTTCTAGGCTCCCTCCCAGCTCTGACATCCCCTGTTCTAGGCTCCTTCCCAGCTCTGACATCTCCTGTTCTAAGCTCCCTCCCAGCTCTGACATCCCCTGTTCTAAGCTCCCTCCCAGCTCTGACATCCCCTGTTCTAAGCTCCCTCGCAGCTCTGACATCCCCTGTTCTAGGCTCCTTCCCAGCTCTGACATCTCCTGTTCTAAGCTCCCTCCCAGCTCTGACATCCCCTGTTCTAAGCTCCCTCTCAGCTCTGACATCTCCTGTTCTAAGCTCCCTCCCAGCTCTGACATCCCCTGTTCTAAGCTCCCTCCCGGCTCTGACATCCCCTGTTCTAAGCTCCCTCCCAGCTCTGACATTCTCCATTCTAAGGCTCCCTCCCAGCTCTGACATCATCTGTTCCAACATTCCCCCCCAGCTCTACCATTCTTTGACTTTGTCCATTCTAGGGTCCCCCAGTTCTGTTCCTTCTCCTCCTCCCCAGGAACTCCTTCTGACCTCATCCCCCCTTGCTTCCCTCTTCAGGTGCCAACATTGCTTCTGGGGAGGAGGTGGCCATTAAGCTAGAATGTGTGAAAACGAAGCACCCCCAGCTGCACATCGAGAGCAAGTTCTACAAGATGATGCAGGGAGGAGGTGAGCGGGGTCCTCGAGGGGACACATGGCTTCTGTGGGAGGTGGGAGGCTCCATAGTGTCAGAGAGATGGGCCTGACCCTTTTTTCTTCACTCCTGGCTCCTCTGATTCTCCAGGTGACCTTGGGCCACTTATTGGTCCCTGTGAGGACCTCCTTTTGCCTGCCAGAGTTTTGGGGAAGAAGGGGCTTTGTAGGCCTAGAATTCCTTGACAAGGGGGATCCCCTGAGCCTGTGTCTCAGGGTATGGGACTTTCCTGGGGCTGGGGCTGGGGTTGGCAGGGGACTGTCTGTGACCTCAGAGTGACGTCCTTTGCCCTCTGTCCCTCGCAGTGGGGATCCCCTCCATCAAGTGGTGTGGCGCAGAGGGGGACTACAACGTCATGGTGATGGAGCTGCTGGGCCCCAGCCTGGAAGACCTTTTTAATTTCTGTTCCCGCAAGTTCAGCCTCAAGACCGTCCTTCTCCTGGCTGACCAGATGGTGAGTTCATCAGCACATAACTGGCATCCTGCCCCCCCCTTCCCTTCCAGTCTTCTTATATCTCCTATACCTCTCCGATGCAGTGACCCCGGCCTCCTGGCTGGGCCCGGTCAAACAGATGGCTTTAGACATTTTCTCTGGGCATTCCCCTATGCCTGGAGCACTGACCACTGACCTTTCTGCCCACCTTTAAGTCCCAGCTTAGAGCCCACCTTCTACAGGAAGGCTTCCCTTATTAGCTATTTATCCTGGATTGAGCGTGTGTGTGTGTGTGTGTGTGTGTGTGTGTGTGTGTGTGTATGTGTATATATATATATATATAAAACAACATGTAAATATATGTTGTTGTGCAGTTATTTCAATCTTGTCTGACTTTTGGTGACTTTATTTGGGGTTTTCTTGGCAAAATTCCCAGAGTGCTTTGCCATTTCCTTCTCTACCTCATTTTATGGATGAAGAAACTGAGACAGAGTTAAGAGACTCATCTGAATTTGAACTTGGGTTTTTTTGGCTCCAGAGCCTACACTCTCTCCACTGTGCTGCCCTATATAAATATATAATGTAATTATCTATGTTATATTTCATATAATACACATAAATGTGTACAAACGCATACATATGAGTTTATATACCTATAAATACATATGCATTCACACACATGTGTGTACATACAGATTTACACATTTGTATTTATATGTGTGTATGTATATATGTATGTATGTATGTATGTCTATGCATGTGGGTATACCCATCCATTTTTCTTCCTTTCTTTCTTTCTTCCTTCCTTCCTTTTTCTTTCTTTCTTTCTTTCTTTCTTTCTTTCTTTCTTTCTTTCTTTCTTTCTTTCTTTCTTTCTTTCTTTCTTTCTTTCTTTCTTTCTTTCTTTCTTTCTTTCTTTTCTTTCTTTCTTCTTTCTTTCTTTCTTTCTTTCTTTCTTTCTTTCTTTCTTTCTTTCTTTCTTTCTTTCTTTCTTTCTTTCTTTCTTTCTTCCTTCCTTCCTTCCTTCCTTCCTTCCTTCCTTCCTTCCTTCCTTCCTTCCTTCCTTCCTTCTTCCTTCTTTCTTTCTTTCTTTCTTTCTTTCTTTCTTTCTTTCTTTCTTTCTTTCTTTCTTTCTTTCTTTCTTTCTTTCTTTCTCTTTCTTTCTTTCTTTCTTTCTTTCTTTCTTTCTTTCTTTCTTTCTTTCTTCTTTCTTCTTTCTTTCTTTCTTTCTTTCTTTCTTTCTTTCTTTCTTTCTTTCTTTCTTTCTTTTTCTTCCTTCCTTCCTTCCTTCCTTCCTTCCTTCCTTCCTTCCTTCCTACCTTCCTTCCTTCCTTCCTTCCTTCCTACCTTCCTTCCTTCCTTCCTTCCTTCCTTCCTTCCTTCCTACTTTCCTTCCTTCCTTCCTTCCTACCTTCCTTCCTTCCTTCCTTCCTTCCTTCCTTCCTTCCTTCCTTCCTTCCTTCCTTCCTTCCTTCCTTTCTTTCTCTCTCTTTTTTCTTTCTTTCTCTCTCTTTTTTCTTTCTTTTTCTTTTTTCTTCCATATATCTAGCTATCTCCCTGTCTTTTTCTTTCTATCTTTCTATCTGTTTATCTCTGTCTATGTTTTACTATCTCTTTATCTTTCTTTTTCTCCTTCTATCTCTGTCTGTCTTTTTATTTATTTATCTATCTATATTTTTTAATCTCTCTCCCACATTAGATTGTAAGCCCCTTGAGACTTTTTGCCTCTTTTTGTATCCCCAGTATTTAACACAATGCCTGGTATATAGTAAAAACTTAACAAATGTTTCCTGATTGACTGACTTAATCAATGCTATTGATTTGACTTGAATAGTGAATGAATATGAGAGCATTTACAAGCATTTACTATATACCAAGCCTCTACTAAGTACTGAGGATACAAATGAAATCTTTAGACAGTCTCGACTCCCAACTAGTTTGACATTCTAACATATAGGAAAGGAAAAGGCGCAGTGGTCCATTCTCTGGGGAGCTTCTATTCCCAAAGGGGACAAGACATTCAGAAACATTAGTCACAGTGATAGCATTACATGGTAAAGGGATGGAAATTTACAAAACGGAGTCGTGAGATGTGAGCGGGAATGGCATTGCTTCCTTAATGGAATGGGGAAGGCTGCTTTGGACTTTAAAAGGATAGAAGGGTATCAGTTGGCAGTCTAATGAGGAAGATGATACATATATGCATATATATTTATATATATATATATATATATGTATACACACATATGTATATTCAGTCAAGCTCTATACAGGATAAATAGGAAATGACAGAGGGGAGACCCTAGAATTAAAAGGATTCAGGAAGGCTTCCTGTAGAAGATGGGATTTTAGTTGAGACTTAAAGGCAGCCAAGGAGCTCAGCAGTTGGAGCAGAGGAGAGTATTCCAGGAACTCCAGGGCAGCTAGAGAAAATGCTCAGGGATGAAAGATGGAGGGTCTTGTTCCTGGGACAGCCAGGAGTCTAGTGTCATTGCATTCAAAAGTACATATGGGGGAGTAAGGTGTAAGAAAGCTGGAAAAATAAGGAGTCAGGTTATGAAGAGCTTTGAATGCCAGGAAGAGGATTTGTATATGATCCTGCAGTGGATAGGGAGCCATTGAAGTTTATTGAGCAGGGGAGTGACATGATTAGCTGCATTTTCGGAATCGTTTTGGTGGCTAAATGGATGATGGACTAGAATGGGAAGAGACTTGAAGTAAAGAATCAGGGTGCCTCATCATGTGAAACAGGGGACCATCCAGCCTATATCCCTTTCACTTAGAGTCCAGGAGAAGGAACCTAGAAAAGTTGGGGCTTGCCCAAGACCACACCGCCACCAAGTATTAGTATTCGAAGCCAGATTCTCTGACTCCAAATCTGGTATATTTCCCAGGCTACCATTCATGAATCCATTCATGATTTCACCTGAGTTTTATTAGTGAATGGAAAATGGACGTCACATGGGTTGACATATAGTGATGAAACAGAATGCAAACTTTTGAGAAGCAGTGAAGGAGAGGAAAGGAGACAAAAGTGAAGGAGAAGAAAGAAAAGAGGAAAGAAGATGATGATTGCCTGACATAGAAAGGCCAGAGGAAACCTTTTTTATTATTAAAGCTTTTTATTTACAAAAATATATTTATTTACAAAATTTATTTACAAAACCGATGCATGGGTAATTTTTCAACATTGACCCTTGCAAAGCCTTCTGTTGCAACTTTTCCCCTCCTTCCCTCCACCCCCTCCCCCAGATGGCAGACAATCCAAATACATGTTAAATATGTTAAATCCAATATATGTATACATGTTTTTTTAAAAGGATTAGTAACATCTGAGTGTATTTGTAAAGATAGAAGAATTCAGTGGCAAGGAGCAACTGAAAAGGCAGAGAGAAAGGCAGAGATGGCTGATTCTAGAGGCGCAAGGGGACAAGACGTGGAAGTAGAGGGCTGACATCTAGCATATAATAGGAAAACCTATCCCGGGGACTGACATTCAGGAGAAAACAGGATGCTCTCTGAGGGGGTAGAGGAGGAAGCTCCCCATTGGATGGTCTCATCTCCTGGGAATGAGATGTAAGTGGCGTTGGCAGCCTGGCTTTGGAGCAGTCCCGGGAATGAAACACAAGAGGTTAAAGGTAGAGTGAGGGGCTGTGGGGCTCACTGGTGGGTAGAGAGCTGGTCTCAGAAACAGGAAGACCCAGTTCAAGTCTTGCCTCTGAAGTAGTCCTCAGCTGTGTGACCTTGGACTCTCAGTCTGCTAGGAAGCCCTCCAGGACAATGAGTTGCCGAGCAGGTCCCAGTCTGTATTGGTAGAGATATCTTTACTAGGAATTCTATACCAATGAAATCACAGGTTCAGTCTAAAAAACGTGAGGGTGGGTGAGGGACAAAAACTTCATTGATTTCAACAAGCACAATGATGATGATGATGATGATGATGATAAATAGGAATCCAGGTAAGGAAGTGGATAGATGGGCAGCCCAGAGGGACAAGGACTGAAGCCATCCAGCTTAACAATCCAGCAAAGCTGAGAGAGTAGAACTGAGGTTTGCTGGCTTTTAGCCTAGGTCTCTTTGTCTTACAGAGAGGGAGGTAACAGGACAAACCAGAGGCCTGAGAAGGTATTTCCACTACGTGCCATCTTGGGCAGATGGTCTCCCCTCTCTGAGCCTCAGTTTCCTTATTTTCAAAATATTAAATATACCCAGAATCAGGAGGACCTGAGTTCAAATCTCAGGCTCAGATGCTTCTAGCTGTGTGGTCAAGTCACTTCACTCTGTTTCACCTCAGTTTCCTCATCTGTAAAATGAGCTAGAAAGGGAAATGGCCAAACACTGCGGCATCTTTGCCAAGAGTACCCCATATGGGGTCATCATCAACAACAACAACAACAACAACAACAACAACAACAACAACAACAACAACAACAACAACAACAACAACAACAACAACAACAACAACAACAACAACAACAACAACGGCAACAACAACACCACCACCAGTCGTCCTTCATCCCCTAGGTTGTTGGGAGGAGCAGGGCAAATCACTTTGCAGACCTTAAAGAGGCAGCTAGGGGCACCATGGTGCATAAAGTGCTGGATCTGGAGTATTTCCTTTGTACAGAATGTCCTAAAAGTCTCAGAGCAACTTGAAGTTTTAATAATTTAACTGCACTTAGAAACATATTTATATATTAATATTAATAAACATATTCATGAGGAAAAACAATATTTACATCATCTATAAATATATGTGTTTATGTAAAATATAGAAAAATAATATAAGCAATAAATATAAATGTTGAAAAAATATAAATAAGCAATGATAGACTACTTATATAAAGTATATGTTTATATATAAATATATATTTCCATGTTTCTCTGTGTGTGTGTGTGTGTGTGTGTGTGTGTGTGTGTGTGTGTGTTATGGTCTCCTCTCCAATTGAATGTAATCTCCTTGAAGGTAGGATTTCTTTCTTTTCCTTCCTTCCTTCCTTCCTTCCTTCCCTCCTTCCCTCCCTCCCTCCTTCCTTCCTTTCTTTCTTTCTTTCTTTCTTTCTTTCTTTCTTTCTTTCTTTCTTTCTTTCTTTCTTTCTTTCTTTCTTTCTTTCTTTCTTTCTTTCTTTCTTTCTTTCTTTCTTTCTTTCTTTTTCTTTCTTTCTTTCTTTCTTTCTTCCTTCCTTCCTTCCTTCTTTCTTTCTTTCTTTCTTTCTTTCTTTCTTTCTTTCTTTCTTTCTTTCTTTCTTTCTTTCTTTCTTTCTTTCTTTCTTTCTTTCTTTCTTTCTTTCTTTCTTCCTTCCTTCCTTCCTTCCTTCCTTCTTTCCTCCCTTCCCTCCCTCCCTTCTTTCTTTCTTTCTTTCTTTCTTTCTTTCTTTCTTTCTTTCTTTCTTTCTTTCTTTCTTTCTTTCTTTCTTTCTTTCTTTCTTTCTTTCTTTCTTTCTTTCTTTCTTTCTTTCTTTCCTTCCTTCCTTCCTTCCTTCCTTCCTTCCTTCCTTCCCTTCTTTCTTTCTTTCTTTCTTTCTTTCTTTCTTTCTTTCTTTCTTTCTTTCTTTCTTTCTTTCTTTCTTTCTTTCTTTCTTTCTTTCTTTCTTTCTTTCTTTCTTTCTTTCTTTCTTTCTTCCTTCCTTCCTTCCTTCCTTCCTTCTTTCCTCCTTCCCTCCCTCCCTTCCTTTCTTTCTTTCTTTCTTTCTTTCTTTCTTTCTTTCTTTCTTTCTTTCTTTCTTTCTTTCTTTCTTTCTTTCTTTCTTTCTTTCTTTCTTTCTTTCTTTCTTTCTTTCTTTCTTTCCTTCCTTTCCTTCCTTCCTTCCTTCCTTCCTTCCTTCCTCCCTTCCTTCCTTCCTTCCTTCCTTCCTTCCTTCCTTCCTTCCTTCCTTCCTTCCTTCCTTCCCTCCTTCCCTCCCCCTCCCCTTTCTTTCTTTCTCTGTGAGGTCTGAAAAGCTTGTTAGCAGAGGAGGGTAATGAAGTTTCCCGGAGAAATTAGCAATTTGAATTGGACAGGTTGAATGGGTAGAATCCAACTGACAAAGTAAAGGAAAGAGGGCATCCCAGACAGAGGGTACAGCTTGAGCAAGGACCCAGAGGCAGGAAGTAGAGTTACTGGAGGCATTCTATCACAATGTTATGAGAGGAGGGAGAGCTATGTTGGGATCAGATCTTTCCCTGACTTGGTCTTATACCAATTGACGCCCAGTTCCTTCTCTCCTCCATCTTCTTGGAGTCAGGGCATTCACTACTCTCACCCTTGCCTCTCTCCCTCCCCAGATCAGCCGCATTGAGTACATCCACTCTAAGAACTTCATCCACCGGGACGTGAAACCTGACAACTTCCTCATGGGCCTGGGCAAGAAGGGAAACCTGGTGTATATCATTGATTTCGGCCTGGCCAAGAAATATCGGGATGCTCGCACCCACCAGCATATCCCTTACCGGGAAAACAAAAATCTGACTGGCACTGCCCGCTATGCTTCCATTAACACCCACTTGGGCATTGGTGAGTGGTCTGAACTGGGGGAAGGCAGAACTGGGCTGAACATGGATGTAATCATCCTCTTAAGTCCACATGGCCTCTCAGCTGGGCTATGGACTGGAGACCCCATTAGAGCAGTACCATTTATAGTACTAACAACAAGAGCAGCAGTTAATATGATGTATAAGTCATTCTTATAATCCTCTATGCTACTAGAATTGTTCTGAGATTGCTTTAAATGATCCTAAAAAGAAGTGGCTTAAGTCTCAGTATTCTTAGTCAATCACAAAAGGAAGTCATTTACCTACTTTGCAATAGTCCACAAAACATTACATTTAAAAGGATAACAGCAGTCCATATATATATTTTGAAAATAAAAAGCTATAATTTTAAAAAAAGAATAACAGCGGGGTTAACCATTTGTCCAAGCCTGCTTTCATCTGAAACCCATTGAAAAAAAAATGAAAAAGAAAGAACTTACAAATGAAACAGACTAGACTGTGTGGGTAAAATTATGACTGGGAGTGTTGGGGGTGGCAAGGAAGGTAAAGGAGGTAGAGATCTGAGATTGGGCTTGACCCAGAGTAGGAGAAAGTTCTTGTCTTAGTATTAGTAACCTGCTTTTCTATTTTGGCAAAAATCAAGTATAAACTACATTTCTGGTCATGGAGTTGGAGGAGATTATTGAAATGGATCTGGCTGCTCCCCTCCCCTCAATCTTAAAAAGAAAGTCATTAATACTTAATGCAAGTCTGTAAGTGTCTGTACCTTTGCCAGTGCAGGCTTTCTCTCCTCTGACAGCTCAGGATGCCGATGTCCCTGTGCAGAGAGATGCTCTTCACTGGTGCCAAAACAAGGCCCTCAGAGGCCTTTGTTTGACAGATAAGGAGACTAGGTCACTTGTCCAGTATCATAGATCATGGGACCCTGGCTCAAAGGCTGGAAGGATCGTCAGAAGCCATCTGGTTATTTCATGGAGGAAGAGAAAGATTAGTTCATCCAGGTCCGGTGACATTATGATGGTCATAGAAGTTATAAAGGACCTGGGTTGGAGGGAGGAGGAGATCCAAAGGTCACCTAGTGCCTCGTCTGCCCACCCACTTATGCCTGTGCTCAGCATAAAAGAGATTAGAAGGGCCTTACCCAGAATCACACAGTTGGGACATGAGGATCTTTTCATGATGGAATCCCTGTTCTTTTTGTATCACAAGACCTGGTGGGGTAGAGAGGAAAGAGCACTAGATTTGAAAACAGAAGACACAGTTATGATAATGATGGTGATGTAAAATAAGGGGATTGGATTAAATTAATTTAACAAACATATTTATGTCTACTTGGTACAGAACACTGTGCTAAATTCTAGAAAAATAAAAAATTTTGATAAGACATTCTCTAAACCCATAGAGTATATAATCTAGTAAAATCTGAATTCGAGAGCTTTCTGCCCCTTCAAGCTGATATGCATTAGGATTTTGCCTTAATAATGTGTCAATAATAATTAATAATTTGAATACACCTGTCAACTTCCCTCCATATTTCATAACCTGGACTATAATTAGTGAAGTCAGACCAAGATCCATTGCATCTTACTGGCCTGACATTTGTTGTTCCCAAACCTAGGCAGCTAAGATCTGGGATTTCTTAAAAGGCTAAGTTTATTATTCATTCATTTATTCTAATTAAATTTTTTTCATTTGACAAAATTTTATTTTCTTTCACTTTCACCTTCTCCCAATTGGGGAAAAAAAGAAAAAATAAAACCCATACTTTCGGTATAGTCAGAGTCAAGCCAAATTAATCTCTCACATTCATTAAGCACCTACTACATCCGTAGCCCCATACTTGGTTCTGGGGGAGCCACAAAGGCATACCTGCCCTTCACAGAACTTACAGCCTAGGTGCACTGTAGAATAATTGCAACATGAGTCACAAAATAATGCTCACTATAAAAGAGGAAATTCAAAGGAAGAAGAAATCCCTTGTAGTCATAGAGATGGGGATGAGGGAAGATTTCATGGAGAAGCTAGCCCCTGTATTTAGCTTTGAAGGATAGATGTAGAATTTTGCTATACTTAGATAAGGGGCAGGGGCAATTGTAGGAATAATATGAACAAAGGTGCAGGGGTTGGAAAGGGCAGAGCTTGTTCAGAGAACATAGAGTGGCCCAGTTTGGTTGCATCACAGGACATGTATAGAGAACAGGATGGGTTAAGGCTGGAAGGTTAGGACCAGACTAGGGGAGGAGCCTTGAATGTCAGGCTGAAGAGTTTGGGCAATGAGATTAAGCAGTGGGGACTATTGAGAATTTTGGAGCAAGAGAATGAGAGGAAGGGCCTGTGCATAAGAAAGATGGAAGAGAGAAACCGAAAATAAGGCAATCATTTGGCAAGAGGAAAGGAGGTCCTGAAATGGGCATGAGATTGCCCCAAGCTGTACTGAAAATTTGGCCTTCCTTTATTCATTCAGCAAATACTACTGAGTGTTGTAGCGCAGTGCCCCTAGGTGGGAGACAGAGGCAGGTTGACCTGTGTTACTCTCCCCAGCCCCCAGTCTGAGGCTTCAGGGGGATTCTTGTATGGGCCAATAGAGTGAACCAGATGGCCCCTAAAGTCCCTCTTCCTGAGATTTTAGGATTCCAGGAGGGAATGAAAATGAGGGATGGAGGGTCCAGGTTAAGCTGACATGCTATTCAAATCCAAGTCTAGCCAGACTGCCTCTTTGTGATGATGGATTTTATTTTATTAGGTGGGGGGAGAGATGTAACAAAAGAAATAACATTATTAGATGATCATTAGACCATTTATATCAAGCAAAGAATACATAAAAAAGGAGAGTATGTTCGTTAAAGATATGGATGATGGATTTTAAATGGCGGCTCTGTTGGCTTCTGCTCTCTGGGGCTGCTGATGTTTTCCCTCTTTGCTCCCTGGCTTTATGAGCTGGTGCCTGACTGTCTCCTTCCTTCTCTCCCCCTGTAGAGCAAAGTCGACGTGATGACCTGGAGAGTTTGGGTTACGTGCTCATGTATTTCAATTTGGGCTCCCTGCCCTGGCAGGGCCTCAAAGCAGCCACCAAGAGGCAGAAGTATGAACGTATTAGTGAGAAGAAAATGTCCACCCCCATTGAGGTCCTTTGCAAAGGATACCCTTGTAAGTAGCCCCAATCACCAGGATCCATTATTCCATCAACAGACATGTTTAACCATTGCCATGGGCCCGGCACTGTTCTGGGTGCTGGGGATGCAAGATAAAAGTGGATCATCCCCTGCATCCACCTCCCCTCCAAAGACACAGGTTTAGAGGGAGATAAAAGCCATCTCTGGTGCTGTCCAAGGTACTGACAGCTTCCTAGCTTCCTGCTTGGCCCAAGGCCACCAGCTTGAGGACAATGAAAGGTTTGTAGCTGTCATGGTTGAGTAATGGCAAGGTGATGAAGAAGGGACCAGTCATCCCTAGTCTTTCAGGGACATAGAAGAGGAAAACCCTGGATGATCAGGTTCCTAAACTCAAATAGGACAGTTCTAGAGACTTTTTGAAGAAGAATCAGTCAAGATTTATTAAGCTTCTACTTTATTACAATAGGACCTGGGCATATAAGTACAAAGACTGAGATAATTTCAACTCACAAGAATCTTACATAATTTTTTTAAAATTTATTTTTTAATTAACAGAAATGTATTTTCTCTCCCTCCCAATACCCTCCCCACTGGAAAAAGAAAAAGAAAGAATAATCTCTTTTACAAACATATCTAGTGAAGCAAAAAAAAACCAAAAAACAAAAACAAAAAAAAAAACAAACCAAAAAACAACAAAACAAAACCAAAAAAACACTTTACATTGGATATATATAAAAATGTTGTTCTCATTCTGCAACTTGAGTCTATCATCTCTTTTATCAGGAGGTGAGGAGCAGGTTTTGCTTTTCAAATGGGGAATATAATAAGTACATATAAAAAAAGGAGGCTAATATCTCTTTCAGTGTGAAATCTATGATTTAACTGGAACTGGAAGCTGAGTGGATGCCCATCAGCTGGAGAATGGCTGAATAAGTTATAGTATATGAATCTTTATGGAATATTAATGTTCTATAAGAAATGATCAGTGGGATGATTTTAGCCTGACAAGATTTACATGAACTGATGCTGAGTGAGATGAGCAGGACCAGGAAAACATTGCATACAGCAGAGAGATTTTGTGATAATCAATTATGATGGACTTGGCTCTTCTCAGCAATTCAGTGATCCAAAGCAATTCCAATAAACTTTGGATGGAAAATGCCATTCACATCCAGAGACAGAACTATGGAGAATGAATGCAGATTGAAGCATACTATTTTTACCTTTTATTCTTATGTTTTTTCTTGTGGTTTTCTCTTTTGTTATGGTTTTTCTCACCCAGTATGATCCAAAATAGGCTTAAGAAAGGAGGGAGGGAGGAAGGAAGGAAGGAAGGAAGGAAGGGAGGGAGGGAGGGAAGAACGAAGGAAGGAAGGAAAGAAGGAAGGAAGGAAGGAAGAAAGGAGGGAAGGAAGAAAGGAAGAAAGGAAGGAAGGAAGGAAGGAAGGAAGGAAGGAAGGAAGGAAGGAAGGAAGGAAGGAAGGAAGGAAGGAAAGAAGGAAGGAAGGAAGGAAGGAAGAAAGGAAGAAAGGAAGGAAGGAAGGAAGGAAGGAAGGAAGGAAGGAAGGAAGGAAGGAAGGAAGGAAAGAAGGAAAGAAGGAAGGAAGGAAGGAAAGAAGTAAAGAAGGGGAAAAGAGAGGGAGGGAGGGAGGAAAGAAGAACGTACATGTATAACCTAATTTTTTTTAAGAGAAAAAAATTAGAAAGGAAGGAGGAGGATGGCGGGCACTTTGAAGCCCTTGGCGGCCCCGAACAGGAAGGCCTTTCTGGGTGGCAGCGTCTCACCTCCCCTCTTCTCTCCCTTCCCTGCCTCTTCCAGCGGAATTCTCCACGTACCTCAACTTCTGCCGCTCCCTCCGGTTTGACGACAAGCCCGATTACTCGTACCTGAGGCAGCTCTTCCGGAACCTCTTCCACCGCCAAGGCTTCTCCTATGATTATGTCTTTGACTGGAACATGCTCAAATTCGTGAGTCACCCCCCAGCTTCCCCCTTCCTGAGGTAGCCGGAGATGTGGAGGGTGGGCCGGAGGTGTTGAGGCGCATGCGGCAGCGTGCTTCTGGGACCGGCCTGGCCGGGCGTGTGCATCCCTTCCCAGCCCCTCATCCCGGCGAGAGGCAGCATCCATGGGCCAGAGCATAGGTGGCCCCCCCTGGGGTAACTGCTTCTCTGTCAGCAGGGCCAGGCTGGAGTCGGAACTGAGGGCCGGACTCGGGCTCCTCCTGCAGTCCGGGGACCGAAGAGCTGGCTTCTCTCCTTCGACCCCCTCCGGGCCTCTCGCTGGGGGGGGTGGGGGTTCCTTGGTAGCTGCCTGACCACCTTCCTCACCGCGGCCCTGCTGCTCTCCCTCCTGTTCCCCTCGGCTGCCGTCCGTGCCGCCTTGCGCGTGGCCCTCTTCCTCCGGCCTCCCTGGCTGAGAGCTAGGTGCCGGGAGCGCCCATCCCGCCTTTCCTTCCCCCCCCGGGGCTGGGGGAAGGCCAAGCCATCCCTCGGGCTAATGTTCTGGCCTGGTGGCCATCTTGTCTTTGCTGGAAGGGGCCTGTAGGGCTGCTTAGCCAGGGTGGGGACCGATTTAGGATTTCCCAATCCCCATGTCTTCTGTCTTCCAAATCTCTTCCCGGAAAGGGAGCTACCCCGGGACAGTCTCATTCTTTGGAGAGAGAAGTCTGCCCACACCCAGGTCCTTCCAGCCGGCCCGTGTACTGGTAAGGAGCGGCCGGCTCGGCCCCCCTCGGCTTCTATCCATCATTTCTCAGCGGCCTCGGCCCGGCGCCAGGCAGCTGAGCTCCCCCGCTTTGTGCTCTGTCCCCTTCCAGGTGCCCAACGCCCCTGGGCACCCCGTGCCGGGCGGACGAGCAGGTGGAGGAGGTTGAGCAGATGGAGGAGCTGGGCCGCCTTAACCACTGGCCCGTGGTCTGGACCCCAAGGCCCCAGTTCTGACCCCAGGCAGGCACCGTGAGTGCAAAGCTGAGAATGTCTCCAGGACCTGTGGATAAGGCCCAGGCTGGGGCCAAAATGTGACCGAGACAGCAAGCCAGGAACGGGCCCTCCAGGCCCTGGGCCCGGCCCGCCCCAGTAGTGGCAGTGCAGAAGCGGTGTGGGCCAGTTGTCTTGGGTAGTCTCTAGGAGGGCATCCCGAACCGGGGCTCTGACCCGCCCGGAGAGCCGGGCTGACCCCGAGTCTCCGTGTACCGAAGGGGGATGCCAGACGGGACTAGACAGCCATCTTAATGGCCTACCGATGATCTCTGTACCGAACCTGAGCTCATTAAAAAGGCCTCTTCCTTACTCTTCTGGCCGTGACTGTCTCTTAATGTCGTCAATGCCAAGGGTCTTGGGCAGGTCTCCTGTCCCCTCCTAGCTGCTTATCATTTGACCCACCCCCTCTGGGGAGGTCCACTTCACAAGCTCCTCTTTTCTTCTCAATTTATTCCAACAAACATTTAGTCAGCACCTGCTGTATGCAGACTGTCCTGAGGGATGCTCAGAAATCAGTGGTCTCATTCTGACTACTTTTCACTTTGCCCTCAAGGCCTGGGGAGCAATCTGGCATTTCTCTTACCAGTCGGCTATTTTTTTTTCCAACAGAGGGATAACTGAAGTCATTCAGGGTAGGAAATGAACACCACGCGGTGAGCTAGGGAAGAAGAAGCAGTCAGGACTTGGGGGGTATCGCCACGGGGTCTAAAATGCACATAAAACTTTCCAGGTCTTCTCAGAGTGATCGTCTCATTGGCTCCTCCAGGGCCAGAAGCTAGAGACTCTTGAGAGGGTATCGATTCCGCATCTTTTCCACCGAGGGGACACGGGCCTAGAAAGCACCTGGAGTTCTCCTGAAAGTGTGTGTGTATGTGTGTGTGTGTGTGTGTGTGTGTGTGTGTGTGTGTGCGCGCGCGCGCCATGTTCCCTTCCTTGCCACTTGCACATTGGTCATTCCCAAGACATCACTACCTTTCAGAGACCGTGAGAAATTCCAGCCTGGACATCATGGCCATTCAAGGAGGGTCTGAGCAGCTGTGACTCTGCTTGACCCGGCAAAGGCCGTGACTTCTGGGACAGTAATCACAGAATCCGAGACTAGCCATTTAGTCCAATGCATATCACAAAGGAAGCATATGACAAAGGAAAGTTAATACAGCCCTAACATACTGGATGGATTGAAGACTTCCAAGAAGGGGGAGCCCTCTACTACCTCTTAAAGAAAGAGGGAAGGGGGATCCCTGATAAGCCTACTTTGAAGAAGGCTGAAGAGACTTAGAAGGTACTTCACGCTGGGACTCTCTTTCCCATCTCTGTCACTGGGATAGCAAACGATGTCAGGCCTTCAGTTTGCCTGGGAAGGTGGATGGAACCATTTACACCCACTGTTCCACGGCACTTTCCAATTGCGGTTTCATGGCTGGGCCATCTATCTACAAGTGCTAGCCGACACAGTGATTTGGAAGCCTCCCCATGTGGGAAAGAACATCTCAGAAAACAAACCGATAGTAAGTCAAGGGAGTGACCCAGGGACCGAGGGAACCCTTCTGCAGCATCCCTGACGGATGGTTGTCCAGCTTTGGCCTGAAGACCTGCTGTAACGAAGAGCTCACTACCTCTCAGAGAAATGTTAGGATGTTTTTCATTGAGCCGAAGGCCAAGTGAGTGGAATCTCCAACCATTCTAGTTCTATTTTCTGGGGCAAAACAGAGCAAAGTGAATCCCTTTTTCATGTATCATCAAAAGATCCTGAGGTCTCCCCTATCAAAGTCTCACTTCTCCAAAGGGAGCATCCCTAATTCCTCGGTATCCATCTGTACTCATCCACGAGGGATGATGGAAAGTAGAGATGTTTGATTATCGCATGATCTCCATTTCTCCCATCATTCTCTTCGCCCTTCTCTGTACATGGTCCAGCTTCTTAATATCCTTCCTAAAATGGGGCCTGGGGCTCCCGATAAGCTATATCAGGCAGAGTGTCCAGCAGGACACTCACCTTTCTGGTCCTGAGTGCTACACAGCCTTAGCTTGCATCTTCACCCCCCCCCCCCCCCCCCCCCCCGCCTCTTGATGTTCCAGAAGGAAAGGGGTCAAGATCTTGTAAGCAGCTGCCTCCATAGTACACAGAGAGCTGGATCTGGAGTCAGGAAGGACAGATACTAGTTGGATGACAGGGTCACTTAATCTTCTGCCTCAGTTTCTTCATCTGTAAAATAGGAATAATAATGGCACCTACCTCACAGGATTGTTGTGAGAATCAAATATCTGTGAAGCACTTTGCCGACCTTAGAAGTGCTACTTCTTGTTATCATCCTTGTTATTATTATTATTATTATTATTATTACTATGTCATTATCTTGGCCCACCACTTTGAAAAGAGCAGGTTAAAGATGGATACAATCACGCCATCACATGGAACTTTCAGGATCTTTCACCATGGCTCTGTCTCTTAAACTTCAGATTTCCATTTCTTGACTCCTCTTCCCTTTCCTTTCTTCTTCCTTCTTTCCCTCCCTCTTTTTCTGTCCTGAGGCTGGAAAAAGAAGCCAGGCTTAGTTCCAACCTGTGTCTGGACTGGAGAATAGACCTTTGGACTCAAGTTCAGACGTGGCCACACGCCAGCCACTCGAGAGTTTGGAAACCCCAGGAATCTTTTGACTTCTTGAGTTGCTGCTGTGCAAACTGTGTCTACCCAGATTTTACCCAGGGATAAGATCAGACGTTCCCTGAGGAGGGATGAGGGAGAGTAATGCTTGGTCCGAGGAGGGAGGGGTATGGCTCATGTGTGAGGTTCCTTTCCTCTTCACACCCATGCATCTCTCCCCACTTCGGGGTCTCCCTCCCCATTGGCTGTGTGGCTATCAGGAAAAAATCAGATTTGCAATCCAAGGATTTAGATTAAATCCTGTTTAAACCATGTCTTAACTGGGTCACCTAGAACAAGGCTCCTCCCCTCTCCCATTCTTTCCCCTGCCAAATATGGGGGTTGTATTTTAGTTCTAGCCTATGCTCCACCCTGGGACACCCCCACCCTCATGGCTTTCCCAAGTTGTTGACTCTAGATGGGATTTTTGAGGAGTGAAGGCTGAGGGGGGTTAGGCAGGTGAGTATTGTCTGAATCTTGCTCCTGTGGGGGGAGATTTTTTTTTTTTAATTTTTTTTGTGGCTGAGGCAATTGGGGATAAGTGACTTGCCCAGGGTCACACAGCTAGGAAAATTAAGTATCTGAGGGCAGATGACTTCAGGACTGGTGCTCTATCCACTGTGCCACCTAGCTGCCCCTGGGGGAGAATTTTTAAAATTGCTTCTCCTTTTATCCTGGACTTTCCTTCTGGTCACTTCTTATCACTCCAGCATTAGCTGCGGTCAAACCAGTAATCCCCTTAACAGGGGGTCTGAGTCACAGCTAATAGGGCTTTATCTGCTTATTTGAGCCCTTTCAGAAGCAGAGGTGTGAAAAGGGTATTTTATTGATAAGAGGGCGGAAGAAGAAAGGAAGTTTAGAGAGTGACAAAAGAGAGATAACATGCTCCATGGGATTTCTTGTCTGGTTGTCCTATTAGGGATCAGAGATCCTTGTGAGGATCTCGTTCATTCCCTTCCCCAGTAAATCAGGACCTGATGGTACCAATCAATAAGCATTAATTAAGCACCTACTGTATGTAGATGCTAGGCTAAGCATTGGGAATACAAAAACAAAAAACCCAATTCCTTCTCTCAGAGACTTTACTTTCTCTCTGGAGAATACAGAATAATACAGAATTAATACAAGATCATGAGAAAAAGCAAGAGAGAGAGACAAAGAGACAGACAGAGAGAGAGAGACACAGAGACAGAGACAGACAGAGAGAGACACAGAGAGAGAGAGAGACAGAGAGGAGAGAGAGAGAGAGAGAGAGAGAGAGAGAGAGAGAGAGAGAGAGAGAGAGAGAGAGACAGAGACAGAGAGAGACAGAGACAGAGATTGAGAGAGAGAGGGAGAGACAGAGAGAAGAGAGAGAGAGAGAAGAGAGAGAGAGAGACAGACAGAGAGACAGACAGAGAGACAGAGACAGAGATTGAGAGAGAGAGAGAGAGAGAGAGAGAGAGAGAGACAGAGAGAAGAGAGACAGACAGACAGACAGACAGACAAAGAGACAGACAGAGAGACAGAGACAGACACAGAGAGACAGAAACAGAGATTGAGAGAGAGACAGATTGAGAGAGAGACAGAGAGAGACAGAAAGAAGAGAGAGAGAGAAGAGAGAGACAGAGACAGAGATTGAGAGAGAGAGAGAGAGAGACAGAGAGACACAGAGAGAGAGAGAGAGAGAGAGACAAAGACAGAGAGAGAAAGAGAGAGAGAGAGACAGAGAGAAGAGAGAGAGACAGAGACAGAGAGACAAAGACAGAGACAGAGACAGAGAGAAGAGAGAGAGAGACAGAGAGAAGAGAGAGAGAGACAGAGACAGAGAGAGAGAAGAGGGAGACATAACTAACAACTAGGAGGGGCTCAGGAGGAGATGGTAGTACTAGAGCTCAGCCCTGAGGAGGAGGACCTTCCAGACATGGAGGATGATGGATTCTAAGACCTAGATGAAGATGGGGTGTTGTGTGGGAGGAGCAGAAAGGCCGTTCCGGGTATCTCTAAAATGCTTCCTTTGAGGTTTTGCTGGGATTCCCAGCATGGGGGAGCTGGCCACTCATTCGGCTCTCACTCTTCTGCTTGGGGTGGGGGCGAGAGGAGGGACGGGCCTCCGGTCAGTGATCGAGACCTTTCTGGAGCACCCTGCGGAATCGGGGGCTCCCCAGGGAGCTGACTCTCCCTCCAAGAGCAGGGGCGGAGGTGACTCGGTGGGGCAGTCCACCAGGATGTTCTGATTCAGCTTCAGGTTGAATTGATCGCCTCTCCTGAGGTCTCTTCCAAGTGTGAGGGATTTCCCCTGCGCCCCCATCCTTCCCGGCACTCTCTGGGCCTTGGGAAGAATTTTGCCTGCCTCAGAAAAGTCCCTCTTGGCTCTCTTTGGTCTAAGTGACAATATCCCGTAGATAAGATGGAGATGCTTTTTTGGTGGTTCTAAAGTAGAGTTTTTGTGAGTCCTCGTGAATTAATGAAAGAAAAACAGGAAGGGTGTGGGTTCCCCCCCTTCCCCCATTACTGCTTATCTAGAATAATTGACCTGTACTTGTTAATCCCCCACCCTGGAGATTGCAGGGGCTGGGGGATAAGAGCTGCTCTGGAAGCCAGGAAGCTCTGGGTTTCCGTTAGTCATTTTTCTTTGCTCACACGAGATTTGCAGAGATGGCATCAACCTGAAGTGGCGGAGAGGGTTTCCGGCTTTGGGAGTCCCCTATGCCAATGAAAGGACAGGTGGAGTCCCCATGGCTGTCTCTTCCCCGGGAGCTGAGGGACAGGCTCCTCTCAGCACCTCCCCCACACCCCCACTGTGACTCTGGGATTGTCTATATGTGTGACCCCCAACTTAGCCTTGAGCTCTCTCCTCTACAGATGCGGCCCCCTTCCAGTCAGCCCCCTGCCCTTCCCTGCGCTGCGCCCCGGGACCAATTAGGTAACTTGCTGCCCCTGGCTCTGGCTCAGCTCCCTGGCCTCCTTCTTTCTTTCTCCCTGAATCTGGTCTTAAAAACTGGGGAGACAGCTGCTGAAGAGCACTCCCCGGGGGGCCTCTGGGCCATTCAGCCCTTCCCCGCCCTCTCCATGGTCCCTCTGCTTCCTCGGGGCTCCTGGGTGGTCCCACCCAGATCTTTCACAGCTTGGACAAGGACCACTGTGGAAAGGGTTGGTACCCCGGAACCCCCAGGAAACACAGGGGATGTGTGGGGTGGGGCAAGGCAGAATATGGCCCCGCCCCCCCACCTGTAGACCTCCTTCTTCATCTCTTCATATTCCTTTTCTCTTCTGGCTTTGCTTGGATCTTGGTTCTGCCTTTTATAACATGCGTGATCTTGGGCAGGTCATTGCCACTTCTCTGAGCCTTCGTTACCTTCTTTATAATGCGAGGGGATTGGACAAGATGATCTCTAAGGTGCTTTTCGGAACTCGAGCTGGTGGTCCTCCCTTCCCGTCGCTCTGGTCTGGGAATCCCTTTCTGGGGGCTTAAGGTTGCTCTTTATGTGGACAAAGCCGAACTCTCCCCATCCCTGTTCTGTCTATCACGCCCTCCCCCCCCCCAGGGTGCAGCCCGGAACCCCGAGGATATGGACCGAGAGCGGCGGGAGCACGAGAGAGAGGAGAGGATGGGACAGTTGCGAGGATCTGCTACGCGGGCCCTCCCCCCGGGACCCCCTGCTGGTGCCACTGCCAACCGCCTCCGCAACGTGGCCGAGCCCGTGGCTTCCAACCCAGCCTCCCGCATCCAGCAAGCTGGTGAGTCCGGGGGCCAGGGGAGGCTGGGTGGGGATAGGACCCTAAGATCGAACCATCAGAGCCAGGAAGGACCTTCCTGAAAGGAGAAATGATTCGTGTGTTGTCAAGCATTTATTAAGCGCTTACTGTGTGCAAAGTAAGGCAAAAGCAAAAGAAACCCTTTCCCCATCACCCAATTGAGATTTGAACCCAGGACTTTCTGGTCCACTGCTACACATCCCTCCGCCTGTAGGCTGCGCTCAAGAGCATCTTTTCTATTCTTCTAGGCAATACTTCTCCCAGAGCGATCTCACGGGTAGACAGGGAGAGGAAGGTGAGCATGAGGTTACACCGAGGGGCTCCGGCCAACGTCTCCTCTTCCGACCTCACAGGACGCCAAGAGGTGTCTCGGATTTCAGCATCACAGGTGGGTGGGAGTCCTTTGCTCCCTTCCTTCCTTCGTGCCCTCAACAGGAATTTATCCAAGGGGGTGAGGAGCTTTTATGAAGTGCCAGGTACTGTGTAAAGTGTGGATGAAATGAAAAATGAAAGCATCTTGGTCTTGGAGAAATTTACATCCCTCTTGGGCAGGATGTAAAATGTGGGAAAATAAACTTTAGATGTTACATCTCAGTTAAGCAGGATGTAAAATGCAGGAAAATAAACATAGATGTGACATCCTACCTGGGAAGAATGTAAAACATGGGAAAATAAAAGTGGATGTTGCCAGTTGGGCAGAATGTAAAACACAGGAGAATGTGGAAAGATAGATAGCAAGTAATTCCCAACATGGAGGGCATTAGCAACTAGGGGAACCAGGAAAGGCTTTGACTGGAGCTGAACACAGAAGGAAATAAGAGCTTCTCAGAAGCCGAGAATGCAAGAGGGAGTGTAATGTGGATTAAGTCTGGAATGATAAATTGGAGCCAGATGGCAAAGCCAACCCGAGGACTCTGCATTTTGTCCTATAGAAAGTGGGGAGCCCCTGGAGCTTCTTGAGAAAGGGAAGTCACATGCTCAAGCTCTGCTTAGTAATACAAATTTGGCAGTTGTGCAAAGTCTGGGTAGGGAGACTGGAGATAGTGAAGCTAATGAGGAAGTGGTACTTCTGATGACCAGAGAGGAGGAGGGAAGAGAAGGGATTGGATGCAAGAGACTCGGTGATGAAACTTTACAGCTGATTGAATATGAGGAGGTGAGAGAGCTGGGAGTCAAGGATGACTCAGGTTGTATCCATGGGTGACTGGAAGGATGATGGCGTCTTCAATGAAAACAGGGAAGTTTGGAAGAAGAATTTCAGGGTCAGGAGAGTTTAGTTTTGTATGATGGACTTGGCTTTTTTCAACAAGGCGATTCAAGGCAAGTGCAATAGACTTGTGATGGAAAGTGCATCCATATCCAGAAAAGAAATATAGAGACTGAATGTGGATCAAAGCATAATATTTTTTGTTATTTTTAGTTTTTTATTTGTTGTTGTTTGTTTGCTTGTTTGTTTTTTCTTTCTTGCGTTTTTTTCCTTTTGATGTTTTTTTGTTTGCTTGTTTTGCTTAGTGTAACAAATATGGAAATAGCTTTAGAAGAACTGTACATGTTTAAACTATATCAGATTGCTTGCTGTTTGGGGAAGGGAGTGGAAAGGGAGAAAATTTGGAATATAAGGTTTTTCAAAGGTGAATGTTGAAAACTTTTTGCATAAATTTGGAAAAATAAAATACCATTAAAAAAGAGAAAGTTTAGTTTTGCACACGTTGAGTTTGGGACATTGTGTTGCTTGTTTGTTTTAATTTCATTTTGTATTTTTCAATGAACACAAATCTATTTTCTCTCCCTCCCACCTCCCTGGTCCCAACTCCAACACTAAGGAATTTAAAAACAAACAAACAAACAAAATCATCTAAAATCTCATGTAAAAATATTGAGAATCAAAAACTTCCCACACTGGCCATGGAGATAACAGATTTGAAATGTCCAACAGCCAAGTGGGGATCTGGGGCTGAAGTTCAAGAGAGAGGCTGGGCTAGATACAGAGAAGTGAGAGTCATCTGTTTAGAGATGATCTTTAAACCCATGGGAGCTGATGAGATCACCAAGAATGAAGAGAGAATGGGGGGAGCGCAGAGTGCTAAGGAAGCAAGATCTGGGTGATGAGCCACCAAAGGAGCAGAGAAGAAGGCAGCATGGGGACTTTGGTCAAGAGTCAACAACATGAGATCTTAGGGAGGAAAAAGTACCACTATCCGGTACTGCAGAGGGGTCCAGATGGCTGTGGAAGGACAAAAAGGGTTCATGGGACTTGGTGATGGTGAATTATCGGTTACCTGGGAGGGAGAAGGAAGAAAGCTAGAGATTCTAAATTGGACATGAAGAGGAAACAGATTCATTCATTCATTCCAGGTGTAGCATTCCTTCCTTATCTCTCACTCACTCCTTCTCCCCCAATCCAAAGCCATTTTTAACGAGGTTGGCAGTTGCCGGGCACCCTGGATAGAACACTAAGCTGGGTGTCCAAACAGTTGGATTCTATCCTTTGCCCTTAACTCACTTTAGGATCTTTAATTAAAAATTGAAGTACTAAAACAATAACAGCTGAAATTCATAAAGCACATTAATTATTGAATCTTCATGCCAACCCTTCAAGATAGGTACTGCATTTATCCCCATTTTTCAGATAAGGAAACTGAGGTTCAGAAAGGGGTTAGCCTTAGTTTCCTTGGCTCCAACTCCTCTCTGGGTCTGTTTGGACTCGTTCTGTCTATATTCCCACATAATCTGGATACCTTTGTCCTTCTCCAGACAAGCGTGCCATTTGACCACCTCGGGAAGTGAGGGAAAGATGCTACCGGACCAGTGTTTGCTTAGGTAAGTCTTCCTGGAGTGGCTGGCCATTGCCCGTCTCCCCAGCCTTAGGACCTGTCCTCCTGGGTCTATCCCAGGGCAGCAGTGGGGTAGCCCAGCTTCCTTTGAGAGATGGAGTCGGGGACAGAAGGAGATGAACTCTAGGGAGTCATGGATTAAGCAGCTACTCTGTACTGGCCTCTGTGCTGGTCACTGGAGATATAAAGACTGACCATCCCCACCCTCTTCCCCTGGGGACATTGGCTTGGGAGGGCAGGACCCCTAGGTCGGGCCCTAGATAGGATTTGATAAAGATGTGATTAAGTCCCTACTCCCTGCATACAGTGGAGGTAAATTGACTTGCCTAAGGTCACACAGCTTGGGAGTGTGGGAAGCCAAATTTGATTGCTTTCTTTTCCCTACAGACTATCCAAGTAGGCTATGGCATAGTGGAGGAGAAGCGGGGAGTGATGGGATACGAGAGAGGTCAATCCTAATTATTTCTCTTTCTTTGTCCCTTTCTAGTGTCTTCACTGTATTTTTCTTTTAAAAAAAAATTTTAAAAAGACTTAAAAAAAGAACAAAAAGAAAATGAAAAAAAAATCCCACAAAACAGACAACAGATTTTTGTTGCTGTTCGGGATTTTTCTTTCTTTCTTTCTTTTCTTTTCTTTTTTCTTTTTTTTCTTTTTTTTTGCCAATGGAGAAGAGACACGAAGCTCCCACTGCACCGACCTCCGGCCCCGGTGTCTGCCTTCCTTCCCAGTCTGCCTTCTACCCTCTAGACCCCTCCAAAAGACCCTTTTGGGGACGTCACCACTCACCCTTCCGGGAGCCACGCCAAGCCGCTCCCCATGTTGCCCCCCCTGCACAAAGGGGGGCTCTCCCTCTCCTCCTCCTAGCCCAGACTGAAGGTCTCTAGGGGTCAGGGCCCCTCAGCCCCCCCACCCTACACTCCTGTTCTCTGTGTCATTGTTGATCTGAGCACCCTCTGCCTCTAAGGAGCCAACCTCTGGATGAAGAGGAAAGAGAAGGCTTGGACAGGGCAGAAACTGTCTGGATTTCATTTTGTTTTGTGAAAGTAAACTCGTGACTCCCTGAGCTGTCGGCGGGGGCTTGGGTCTCTTGGTTAGACAGGCCTCAGAGCCTCAGAAGACTCCAGCTTTCAAGGGCCACTCGTGGGGTCCCTGGGCTCGTCCCTGCCCCATTCTCTCCTTAGCACTGATACTGGGGCTGTCCCGGGACGAGCTAGGGGCACAGACCCCTCCTTCTCTCCCTACCCTCTGGAGCCTGGCAGGGAAGGGAAGGCAGCTGTGACCCCGGAGCCTCGAGAGGCTTTCTAGGAAGCTGGGGTAGGGGGGTGGGGGTGGGGGGCAGTGATGGATGGTGTGGCTGTGGGTATGTCCGAGAGTGTGCCTGTGTGTGTCTATTGCGTTTGTGTATTCTCCAGGATGAGCGTTAAGGGCCTGGGAGGGTCCCCGCAGGATGCTGTGGGACGACAGGCCCCTCTTCCCCCCCCCCCTTCCATACTTCAGTTTGGCTATCCCAGTTTTGATGCTCAGAATGCTTCTTCTCTCCTGGGCTGCCCAGGAAAGGAGGGGAAAAAATCCAAGCCCTCCTCGGATCCAATCCTGCAGCAGAGGGGAACAATTTCCACTCCCACCATCCTTGTTGAAGAAGAGAAATCCTCGGGAATGCTTACCAGAGACAAATGGGAAGAAATTGTCCCTTGGGTTTCCAGTGAACCATTGGGAGCCCAACCCCTCCCTCTGTGACCTTTTGTTGCCCTGTTAGTCCAGATGTGGGGCCTCGGGGGGGGCCCCTATGGGATCCACGAGAGGATGAGATGTCCAAGAGGAATTGGATTTTTTTTAATGCTTTCTATTTAACACAAGTTTTTGTTTTTGTTTGGTTTTTGCTTTTGTTTTGGGCTATTTTTCCTAATTTATTTACCCCTCTTTCTCTGTCTTTTTTTTCTTTTTTTTAACTAAAGAGTAAATCTTTTTATTACTTTGTAATTTAAAAAAATGGAAAAAAAAATACTGAAGAACTTTGGGGGGAATTTTGTACTTTTTTCCTGTGTAAATATTGGACTTTTTGGAGCTTTATTGTGGTCGTTAATTTGGAGTAATAAAGTAGAAAATAATCAAGTGACTTGGCTTACTCCCCCGACTTTTCTTCCCATCCCTATTCTCAGAACTAGAAAAAGGGTTCAGGTAAGAAGCCCAGAGAGGGGGGAGCACAAAGAAACGCCAGCTGGAAAGGTGCCTTCAAGGCTTGCTGGTTGGATCTCCCCATTTTATAGATAAGAAAACTGAGGCCCATTTTGCACACACAACTGACTGTACCACTCCCCTGCTCAAGAAGCTTCAGTGGCTTTCTATTGCCTCTAAGAGAAAACACACAATTCTCTATTTGACATTTAAGCCATAATAGTCTGGCTCCAATCTCTCTCTCTCTCTCTCTCTCTCTCTCTCTCTCTCTCTCTCTCTCTCTCTCTCTCTCTCTCTCTCTCTCTCTCTCCTCCCCAACATTCAGTAATAATAATAATAATAAATAGCTACCTATTTAGGGTTTGAAAATACTTCCTGTATATATTGAATCCCACAACAAGCTGTGAGATAGGTGCTATTATTCTCATTTTACAAAGAAGTAACCAGAATCTTGGGACAGCTGGGCCTAGAATCTGAAAGATTTGATTTCAAATACAGCTTGTGACACTAGCTGTGTGATCCTGGGCAGTTCATTTAACTAGAGAAGGAAATGGCAAAACACTAAAGTATCCGTGCCAAGAAAACCCCAAATGGGGTCAGGAAGGGTCGAATATGACTGAAAAATGACTTAAGCTCTCTAGATCTCAATTTTCTTTTTTTGAAAATAATTTTTTATTTTCAAAATATATGCAAAGATAATTTTCAGCATTCACCCTTGCAAAACTTTGTGTTCCAATTTTTTTTTTCTCCCTTCTTTCCCCTCACCTTTCCCCTAGATAGCAAGTAATCCAATTTAGGTTAAACATGTGTAATTCTTCTGTATATATTTCCACATTTATCATGCTGCATGAGAAAAATCAGATCAAAAGAAGAAAAATGAGAAGGAAAACAAAATGCAAACAAACAACAAAAAGAGTGAAAATACTATGCTGTGATCCACATTCAGTCCCCACAGGTTTCTCTCTGGATGCAGATGGCTCTCTCTGTCACAAGTCCACTGGAATTGAACAAAATCACCTCATCGTTGAAAAGAGCCACATCCATCAGAGTTGGTCATCACATAATCTTGTTGTGGCTATGTACAATATTTTCCTGATTTTATTCACTTCACTTAGCATATGTTCATGTAAGTCTCTGTAGGCCTTTCTGAAATCATCCTTGCAGTTAGTTCTTTTTTTTTTTTTTCTTTTCTGAGGCTGGGGTTAAGTGACTTGCCCAGGGTCACACAGGTAGGAAGTGTTAAGTGTCTGAGACCAGATTTGAACTCGGGTCCCCCTGACTTCAGGGCTGGTGCTCTATCCACTGCACCACCTAGCTGCCCCCTTACAGTTAGTTCTTAAGAGGAAAAGGCAGGGAGTCCTGGATTACCAGTCTGGACAAGATTTGAAGGGATATTTTTATTTTCAAAATACATAGTTTTCAACATTCATTCACCTTTGCAAAGCTTTGTGTTCCAATTTTTTCTCCCCAATTTTGTCTCACCAAGACAGCAAGCAACCCAATATAGGTTAAATATGCAATTCTTCTAAATATATTTTCATATTCATCATGTTGCACAAAAAAAAAAATCAGATCAAAAGGGGAAAAACACAAGAAAAACAAGCAAATAACAAAAAGGTAAAAATGCTCGAATCCACATTCAATCTCCATAGTTTTCTCTGCATCCCAAGTCTATTGGAATTGCCTTGAATCACCTCATTGTTGAGAAGAGCCAAGTCCATCTCAGCTGATCATCTCATAATCTCGCTCTTACTGTGTACGATGTTCTCATGGTTCTTCTCAATTCACTCAGCATCAGTTCATGTAAATCTCCCAGGGTTTTCTGAAATCAGCTGCTCATTATTTCTTATAGAAGACTAATATTCCATTCCATTCATATATCACAACTTATGCCATCCATGTAAATATCTCTAGGCCTTTCTGAAATCAGCCTGCTCATCGTTTCTTATAAAACATCAATATTCCATTACATTCATAGACCACAATTTATTCCAGTGCCTTTCTTTAGACCCAGTTGCCATCTTACCACCTGCAAAAGGTCTTCTCTGACTAGGCTAGCCCTTAGCGGTCTCCTACCTCTGTACTACTATACTTCCCCTTTCCTAGGGTTCCTTGAATTCCCATCAAAAACATAATCTACAAAAACCCAGAAGATTCCTTTTATCCTCTGCTAGAGGGGTCAGATCACTTCCTGAATATCGTGCTTGGTTCAAACAGGTTATTTGTTTATTATTATAGGCTATTTTATTACTGTAGGTTATAGTTGTATATTATTATAGGTGTATTTTGCAGAGCATCCCAAGGAAAGCAGGGCCTTGAGGCAGCCTATTTCCCTTGAGGAGCAGCCAAAAGAATTGTAAAGGGGGCATTAAGCTGGGAAAAGAGAAGGCTCAGGGTGGCCACGCTAATTAACATATGAAAGAGGAACTGAGCTTGTTTTTAGCCTTTGACAAGGATTCATGAACATCATGAACGGTCCATCTGATGACCACAAAGGTCAATGGAAAGTACTCTCTAAAATAGCCAATGATTTCTTACTCGTCAAATCTAAAGGCCTTCATTTGAGCAGCCTTTCCTCCTGGTTTCTTTCTTCTCTCTAGAATTTCATGACCTTATTCCCTCCCTATTATTCCTCTGTCTTAGTCTCTTTTTCTGACTCATTATCCTTATCATATCTTAACCATGACTCCTTCCTAGGACTCTGTCCTGGGCGATCCTTTCCCTCTACACTTTTTCTCTCTTCCTAAACTCATCAGCTTTTGGGGGTGCTGCTATTACCTCCTTGCAGATGACTCCCAGATCTCTGTCTCCAGACCCAGCCCCTCTCAGTTCCACATCATCAACTGTCTAATTAAATGCTTCTAATCAGACTCCCGTAGACATCTCAAGTTTCATACATCTAAAACTGAATTTATTCTCTTCCCGGACCCGAAATCTTCTCTTCCTAATTTCCTTATTTCTGTCAAAGGCATCACCATCCCTTTAATTCTTCTATATTTGTAGCCTCAGCATTATCCCCTACTCCCCATCTAATCAGGGCTAAATCTTGCCATTTTAACCTTCTCACTATCTCTCACACTCCACCACTTTCTCTACTTCTATCATGGCATTCTATCATAAAATACATAATAAATATATACAAAAGAATGAATAAAATATATAAATATATGCAAAGTAATATATAATATAGAAAATATGTACAAAATAGTATATAAAATATATATTATATGATATATAAACACATATAAACATATATAAATATATATGGAAAATTATAATATACAAAAACCCAAATATTTCTAAAGTAATGTATATATCTTCCCGTGGATGGTTGGCCCTCCCTGCCTAAAACCTCTCCTGGTCCAGACCATCCTACATAACAGCTGCCAGTGATTTTCCTCAAACATGAGCCAAACATGTGACTCTCTTACTTAACTAACAACTGGCCATTACCTCCAGGATAAAAAAAAAATACACCTTTTTTAGCTTTAAAAGTTCTTTGTAAACTGGCCCAGCCCATCTTCCCAGTCTCATTGGACATAGGCTTTCTCTCTATTCCTTGAACATAACATTTTATTTCCAGTCTTAGTGCCTGGAATGCACTTCCTCCTCCAGTCCTTCTTAGATAATCTGTTTCTTTAAGCCCCAGCTCAAGTACCACATTGTACACAAAGTCTTTCTACTGCTGGCGCCCTTCCTCCCAAACTGCCTTCCATTGACCACTTTAGATTCATTTCTATTTATTCTTTAGATACTTCTAGGTACTTGTGATTTCCCTGTTAGAAAGGGGGTTGTTCCTTGAGAGAACAGGGATTGTTTCATCTTTTTGCCTGGCACATAGTAGGTACTCAAATGCTGGTTAATTGGTTGGTTGATTGCAATTGAGTAACATTGAAAAAGGGTTATCCCCTACTGGAACGGGCTGCTTTGGGAAGAAGTGGGTTTGCCCATCACCAAAAGACTTCGGGCATTGCTGGAAAACTACTTGCTGGGAATGTTTGTGGGGAGGATTCTTTCTCATTTATGGACTGAACTAAATGGCTGCTGAAATGTCTTCCAACCCTGAAATTGCATGATTCCAGGACTAGAAACTTCAAGGGTCATTCTAATTTTAAACCTATGGATGCAGAGAGAAGGCAAAGGTGCATTGGATGCTTGGAGTCAAGTACCTGGCTTTGAATTTCAGCCTGACCACTACTTAAGTAACCTTGAACAACTCAATTATTGTCTTCAAGCCTCAGTTTCACTATCTGTAATAATAAATGACATTTATACTATATTTTAAAGTGTGTAAATAGGGTGGCTAGATAGATAGATAGATTGATTAATAAATAGATTCATGGAAGGGTAGATAGCCAGGCAGACAGATAAGTAAATACAGGGATGGATGGTTGGATGGATAGAATTATAGATAGACAGATAGGTAGATAGAGGGATGAATAGATAGACTGATAAGATAGATGGAGGATTAGATGGATGAATAGATTTCTAGATGGAGGGATGGATGGATAGAATTATAGATAGACAGATAGGTAGATACAGGGATGGATGGTTGGATGGATAGAATTATAGATAGAAAGATAGGTAGATACAGGGATGGATGGTTGGATGGATAGAATTATAGATAGACAGATAGGTAGATAGAGGGATGAATAGATAGACTGATAAGATAGATGGAGGATTAGATGGATGAATAGATTTCTAGATGGAGGGATGGATGGATAGACAGGTAGATAGAAGAATATATGAAGGGAGGAATGAAAATAGCTAGATAGATAAATAGATAAAGGGATGGATGGATGAATAGATTTATATACAGACAGACATGATAGAGGAATGGATGAATTGATAGAGGGATGGATAGATAGATTGCTGAAGAGATGGAGGGAGGGATGGATGAACAGATTGATAGAGACAGACAGAGAGATAAATACAGACAGATAGATAGATGGAAGAATGGAGAGATGACTTATTAAGTGTTTTGTCAAATTCCAAGCACTGGGTTAAGGACTCAGGGCACCAAAACAAGAAAATAAGTCAGCCCCTGTCTTCAACAACCATACATTACAACAGGGAAAAACAAAACATAAATGCACATTGGAAAGTGTAGTGGGGGGTTGGAGGAAGACAGCCTTTGTGGAGATAGCACAGAAAGTGAGCTAGGAATGAAGTGAGCAATGGGACTGGAGCACTCTTTACATCCATTATCTCCTTTGAGTTCCATCACTATGTGAACAAGGGGCTATTATTATCCCATTTAAAAATGGGGAAATTGAGGCAGATAAGTTCAGTCATATTCATGGTGATACTACTAATAATAACAGAAAGAATTAAATGTCCAAGATGTACTAGGGATTTACTGATCCTGGAGAACCAAGACAAAAGTAATATATAAAATATTATATTATGATACATTTATATTTATAATATACCAAAGCTTATATTATAAATGTTATATTGTATAATATATTATATATAAAACATAAAATACATAATAAATATATACAAAAGAATGAATAAAATATATAAATATATGCAAAGTAATATGTAAATATATAATACAGAAATTATGTAAATAGGTACAAAATAGTATATAAAATATATATTATATGATATCTAAACACATATAAATATATATGGAAAATTATAATATACAAAACCACAAATATATCTAAAGTAATATATATATAGTATATTTTAAACCACATATTAATACATACAAAACAATATAGAAATACATATTGTGATATGTGACATATAAACCATAACCATACAACATAATTATATATTAAAATTATAAATATGTGCAAAGTAACATATATATATAATATATATACAAGGTAATAGATAATATACATAAAACACATACAAAGTAATTTATATATAATATATTATATAAAACTTATAAATAAATATAAAGTAATATCTAAGGAGGAGAACCTTAACCTCCTGGGAAATCAGATTAGGCTTTGTGTTAGAGTCAGCTACCCTTTTCTAGAAAGAAAGCTTAAAGGTTCTAAGAGGAAGAAATGAAATATGTGCAAAGACAAGGAGGTGGGAGATGGGATGCTGTGAATGGAGGATAACAACCCAGTCTCCTTCCTGACCCAGTCCAGCCCTCCATTCCTTCTGCCTTACTATTTCTGTAATTTAGGGCGACGGGAGCAGATCAGGGGTTCTTCATCCATGAACTGTGGGAAGATTTCAGGGGACCTGTGAGCTTGGGTGGAGAAAAGAATACCATGGTTATTTTCAGTAACTGAAATGCAGCATTTCCTAAAAGTAGAAATGAAGGCGACCCATGATTTTGAGCACGACTTTACCATGAGCTTCGCCAGCCTAATGGCCAAACCAAGTCAAGGACTCTTTAAATCTCTCCAAGATCTCAAATGTCCCTCCAAGTTCCAAGGCTTATGGTTGTAATTCCATGCACTCAGACCACTCGATGCTCAGTTTTTCCCTTTGTAAACAGGGTTGATGGCCAGAGCTTGGCATCCCTCCATGAGAAATGCCAGAGTGCTGCTCCAACCTCAACCTGAGCCTTCCTCCCCATTTTTAAAGAATCCAAATTTCAGAGTAGGGTAAGTAGCTCATCCCTGCCTGATTTAACCCCAGGAGTTCATAGTCACGAGGGCCTGGCCCTGACTTCTCCTCCCCCCCCTCCCTGATTCATGTTGGACAGGAGAATTCTGTTCAGGTCCCGGTCAGGCAAGATGACCTCTCAGTTTCCTTCCAACTCTGCACCCCCATGAGTCATGCTGTCAGAGGTGCGGCCGGCCTGGACATGAGGTCATCGGGAACAGAGTGGATGGGCAGCTGGCTCAGGGACTGGGGACAAGCAGGCATCTTCCTGGAAAGTCACCTGCTCGCTTGGAACCGTGCCCAAAAGGCTATCAAATAGGGTGTACTCTGACCCGGAAGTGTTCCTACTGGACCTGTATCCCAAAGAGATCTTAAAGAAGGAAAGGGACCAGTATGTGCAAAAATGTTTGTGCCAGCCCTCTTTGTGGTGGCCAGAAACTGGAAACTGAGTGGATGGATGCCCATCAATTGGAGAATGGCTGAATAAATTATGGTATATGGGTGTTATAGAATATTATTGTTCTGTAAGAAACAATCAACAGAATGATTTCAGAGAAGCCTGGAGAGACTGACATGAACTGATGCTGAGTGAAGTGAGCAGGACCAGGAGATCATTGTACACGACAGCAACAAGATTATACACAATGATTAATTCTGAGGGTCGTGGCTCTTTTCAACAATGAGATGATTGAGAGCAGTTTCAATGATCTTGTGATGGAGAGAACTATCTACACCCAGAGAGAGGCCTATGGGAACTGAGTGTGGATCACGGCATAGTATTTTCACCTTTTTTTGTTATTGTTTGCTTACATTTTTTTCTTTCTCATTTTTTCCTTTTTGATCTGATTTTTCTTGCACAACATGGTAATTGTGGAAATATGTTTAGAAGAATTGCATATGTTTAACTTATATTGGATTACCTGCCATTCAGGGGAAGAGATGGGAGGAAGGAGGGAGAAAAATTTGGAACACAAGGTTTTGCAAGGGTGATTGTTGAAAATTATCTATGCTGCAGCTAGGTGACGCAATGGATAGAGCACCAGCCTTGAAATCAAGAGGACCGGAGTTCAAATCTGGTCTCAGACACTTCACACTTCCTAGCTTTGTGACCCTGGGCAAGTCACTTAACCCCAGCCTCAAAAAAAAAAAAAAAAAAAAAAAAAAAAGAAAATTATCTATGCTTATGTTTCGAAAATAAAAAAAGCTTTTATAATAACAAAGAAAAAAAGAAAGTCACCTGCTGTTTTTAAGTGCCTTTTGGGGAGCCTGCCATTCAGGGGAAACTTCTGGAGAATCCTTCCAGAGCATGAAAAATTGGTCCCTGATTCATCTGTTAGATTTACCCTTTCTTCTTTTCCTCCTTCCTTTCTGTTTCCTTCTTTCTTCCTCTCTCTTCCTTTTTTCCTTCCTTTCTCTCTATCTTCCTTCTTTCTTTCCTTTTTATCTTCCTTCCTTCTTTCACTTCTTTCCTCTCCTCCTTTTTTCTTATTCTTCTCATTCTTCTTCCTCCTCCTCATCCTTCTTCTTCTCTCTCTCCCTCCACCTTTCCCTCTCCTCCTTTCCCCTCTCTCTTCCCCTCTCCCTCTTTCCTTTTCCCCCTCCCCCATCCCTCCCTTCCTTCCCCTCTCTCTTTCCTGCCTTCCAGAGGGTTTCATTCTGTCACCAGCAAATAACATATGTAAAATGCTTTGTAAATCTTTAAAATGCTATATAAATGTTACTTATTTATTATTATTATTCTGTACAAGTCTGTTTTGCTTAATCATTTTTTGTTACAAAAGTAGGTTCTATACTGGGGGAGAATTATCAAAGTGATTGTAGAGTTCAAAAGGAGGATGAGTCGGTGAAACTTTAATAAACTAAACGAATTAAGGACCAGGAAGAAATCACCTCTTCAAACACAAAGACAAACCTTGTTCATCAGCCTGCTCAGCCATCACCCCGAAAGGAGGGAAAGCTGAGCTGGAGAATGTTCCTTGGCTGAACTATCAGGCCCACCTGGGTCATCATCTCTCCTGGGCTCTGAGACTTGGAATTCTTGGGTCTGTGACTGCTCATACACTGTACCTTCACAGGCCCAGCTTCTTCCTGACAGACAACCATGAAATATGAGCATTATTTCCCTTACCCAAGATGATACCATCCATTCATCCATTCATTCTTTGTCCAAGGTGTTACCATCTACCACCCATCCTTCTATCCATCCTTTCATTCATTCATTCCTTGCCCAAGGCAATACCATCCATCCATCCATCCATCCATTCCTTGCCCAATACCATCCATCCATCCATCCTTTCATTCAACAAACACTCATTAAAGGCCTATTACTAACATGTGTCAGGCACCCCGCTTGGTGTTGGGGATTCCAAGACCCTCCCCATTTCTGCTTGTCTTCTTCCATGCTTCCCGTCCTTCATGACGTCATGCTCTCTGATGGCTTCGATGATCACTCTCACCCAGATGACTTCCAAGTCTATGTCCCCAGCACTCCTCAGCTGGGGCTGGGCACCCATTTGGGAACCACTTGAAGGGAGAAGCTCCCAGAAGCCCTTTCCACACTGTCCTGCAACTGCCACCAGGTTGTGCCTTGCAAATGCACAGTTTTGACCAGGGTACTCTCTCACACCTTGAAAGTTAGCATGGCCATTGGCTTGAAAAATCAGGGGTTCAAATCTTTCTGTGATCCCTTTGTGACCTTGATGATCAAATCATTTAACTACATCCAGTATCAAAGATTTAGAACAGGAAAGGACTCGTTCATTTTATAGATGAGGAAATTGAGTCATATAGAGGTTGTGTTTGACTCAAGGTCTCACAAGGTCTGAGGTGGGATTTGAACCTTCCTTCCCTACAGCAAACTTTCCTTCATTAACCTCACTTGACTGTCTAGCCTCAGTTTCCTCATCTGTAATATAACAACTTTCAGCTCCAAGTTTGTGATTCTTTGTCATTCAATGACTCTACTATATACTAAATAAAGTACAAGCTTCTCTGGCATTCAAGGCTCACCACAGTCGGCCACTCATCTCCCACTCTTCTTTACATCATCACCTCACTGACCAGCTCCCATTCCCCCATCCCCTCACACTGCCATCTTATAAGTCCCTATCCTTGTGTGGAATGAGCCTCTGTCTTCCTGCTGAAATCCTTCCCTTTTTGCAAAAGTTGATTTAGATACCACTTCCTCCCTGAAGCCTCCTCTGATTGTCTCCAGGTGACCTCTTTTTCCTGGAAACTCTCCTATCCCTTTGGGTCTTTTCTTTGATCACTAATTACACCTTGTTTTTTTCTGAGGAGAACTCAAGACCTAGAGACAGGAACAATTTGTCCAAGGTCATACTGTTAATAACAACTATACCTTGTACATTAGGGAATTTGCCTATATGGGGGGGCATTTCCCTATATTGGGACCTATAAACAAAACCTAAAGCCTGTCTACAAAAGACATATCCCAGCGAAGAATTATAGACAAGAAAGTCAACAATCATTTATTCTGTGCTAGGGATATTAAGAAAGGCAAAAACATGGTGCTTTCCCCTCAAGAAGCTGATTGAATCCAGAGATCCCATTGCCCAACATATATCCCAAGAAGGTCAAAGTCAAAAAGGAAGGTTCCACTTGCACCGACTTATTCCTAGCAAAGGAAACATCCCCTTGGGGATGGACAGAACAGATTGTGGGGCATGAATGGGATGGAAAACATTATTTTTTATTTTTTAATATAGTATTTTTTTTCTAAATACATGCAAAAATAGTTTTTATCATTCACCTTTGTAAAACCTTTACTTCTGTATTTTTCTTTCTCCCCCCCCCACGCTCCCCAAGACAGCAAGTAATTCAATGTAGGTATTATTTGTATATTTGTATATTTTAATATTATTATAATATATTTATATAAATATTATATTATATATTATAAAATTTAAAAATTATACATATAGCATTTCTATAAATAAATAATATTGTGATTATAATAATTAATATACATGTATAATTCTTTTAAACATATTTCCATATTCATCATGCTGCGGATTAAAAAAAACACAAAAAGAAAAAAAAAACAAGAAAGAAACAAATAAACAAAAAACATGAAAATACTCGGTTTTAATACACATTCAGTCTCTCTCTGGATCCAAATGGCACTTCCCAATGGAAGGCATGACTATAGGGGATTTGTAGTCATTCCACAACATTCAGTTAAGCACTTGCTTATATCTCCAGGCCTTGGGCTTCCAACTCAACAATGAAACAGTCCTTGTCCTCAACGAGCTTACATTCTAATGGAGTGCTAAAGAAACATGACAAGCCACGTCCAAATGGTTGCAGAATGAAGTCATCGTAATGGCTGATATGTCTGCATCAGGCTGCAAAGTTTATAGAACACTTTGCTTTTAGATCATCTTGTTTGATCCCCACCGAAATTCATTTTATACAGGGGAAAAATTGCTCAGGAGGCAGGTAAACCAAAGTGCCCTTGCTGGGGAAGTATCAGAAGCCCAATTTCTACTTGGGGCTTCTTGATTCTAAATCAGGACTATAATAATCTAAAGGAAGACAACTACTCCGAATCCCTCCAAGTCTAAGTGATTGGACTTCTAAGGACTCCTCCATGTCTGACCTATGACTCTGTACTCATAAGGACTTCTGTATACCCTTCTTGGCTCTAGGAAGCCAATTTTCTGCCCCTCACAAACTTCCTCCAACACATTTAGCAGACACTCTGAACCCTTCCCTGTCCCCCTGCTATCCAGTGGGATGATGCTCCCTTCATTTCCGGTATTGGAAATACCAACACCTGGCATCCCTAATTTAGGGCCATGAGCAACAATTAGAACTGTCAGCTTTAGCTTGAGTTCTTTTTTGTCTCCTGTGGGCCCAAACAGGCAAATTTCCCCAAACTGGAGTTAAGAAAACGTGAACTCAGGGACTTAATAGCTGAGTCACTTTGTCTCAGTTTCCTTATTTGTAAAATGAGCTGGAGAAGGAAATAGCAAACTACTCGGTATCTTTGCCAAGAAAACCCCAAATGGGTCACAAAAACATAACAACAAAAGGGGGGAAGCACCAGCTGGGACTCAGAAAGGAAGGGAGATTCTGCCTCTAATGGTGAAGGTCCAAAATACCCATCCCTCTCCCATGTTTATACAGAGACTCAAGCTTTTGTTTGATCCTCACACTTCTCTCAGGGCTGATGGGGAAGTGGCTGTTGCTCCATTGTACAGATGAGGAAGCTAACACACAGAGGGATTATGAAACTTCTAGGATTCACGGCTGCTATTAATAGACCCATAAATGACTGTTTTAGGCTCACGCCTGACTTGAATTCCACACTAGGTCACGGGATTTCACAGCTAGAAACAAGGATGGACTCCAAGCCCCGTGGGTGAACCCTCATCCCTTCTCCAATATAAGGGAAGAAAATGCTTCCTGTTTTTCTAAATCTTTCCTGTCTTTTTCCAAATACTTTCCTTACTTTCCTTCCTTTGGAAGGCAGTGAGTGAGATGAGAGTTTTCCCAATGTTACAGATGTAAAGATTGAGGTCCAGTGAATACCAATAGAAAGACTTGTCTTGAATCCCATTTTCATCACTTAATATCCGTGCGACTTTGGGCATGGGACTTCACTGTTACAGAATTCAGTTTCCTTATCCCAAAAGAGAGAGAGAATTGAGTTGTCAATCAACCCACCTCCTAATAGGTGTTTATAAATCACCTACTGTGTGCCAGATTCTGTGCTAAGTACTTTTTACAATTATTTTCTCATTTGATCCTCATAACAATCGTGGGGAAAAGGTACTGTTATTATCCCCATTTTACAGCTGAGAAAACTGAGGGAGACAGAAGTAAGTGACTTGCATGGGATCACACAGCAGGATTTGAACCCAAGCCCAAGCCCAGTGCTCTAGCCATACAAAGATCAATGGCTTCTACTCGGAGGAAAAGCACTCATTCGCAGGAATGCTATAAAATTGCTTCTGACTGGAGCAAGGCCTGGAAGAAGCAGAAGCTAATCTGTGTCTTGAGGGACCTAGGGGACGGGGAGAGGCTCTCTGACCCAATTTCCATTTAAACATATCATTCCCTCACTCTTTTACCCTTTCATCTAGTTTAATTTCCATCCCAGAATAATTCACTCCTGTCCTAGGACAGCAGATCAGGGAATAAAGGGAGGTGAGGGGTTCCCTAAGGCCTAGGGTCTCCATTGGTCTGTCCCTCTGCTGAACTCCCCCCAAGAACATTTTTTAAGTTAAAATTTTTTCAAATAGCATTCATGTTCCTCTCCTTTCTACTTTCTCTACCCTGTTTAAAAAAAAAAAAAAAAGAAAGAAAAAAAGAAAGGCAAGAATGACCAGAAGAAAAAAGGGCAACGCCTTATGACAAATATGCAGAGGCAAGCAAAATGCACTCCCTCCTTGGCCATGTCCAAAAGTGTTCATCACATCCTGTTCCCAGAGTCCATTCCCTTTCCCCAGAGGGGGCGGCCTTCTTCCTCATCCATCAATCCTCCCCATACAAGGTGGGTCACTGCATTGTTACAAGGGCTTAAGTCTTTCCAGTGCGCTTGTTATCCATCGTCCTCATGATTGCTCACAGGTGTTATCCTTCCCATCTGGCCAATGAGAACATTGAGTGACTTGCCCAGAGTCACATAGCTAGTAAGTGTCAAAGGAAGAGTCATCATAATTACAAGAGCTGACATTTATAGAGTACCTACTATGTGCCAACGTTTATAGAGTACCTACTATGTGTCAACATTTATAGAGTACCTACTATGTGCTGACATTCATAGAGTACCTACTATGTGCTGACATTCATAGAGTACCTACTATGTGATGACATTTATAGAGTACCTACTATATGCTAAGGGCTTCAGAAATATTATCTTACTTGATTCTCACCACAGCCCTCAGATGTAGGAGCTATTATGATCCTTAATTTACAGATGAGGAAACTGAGGCAGAGATTAAGCGATTAGCCCATGGTCATACAACTATTATGTATCAGAGGAATGATAATGATAATAGCTAACATTTGTACTGTACGCTGTGCAAAGCACTGTGCTTTTTTTTTTTAAGGATCATACCAATTTTTGTTCCTTTATAACACAAAAGCTTATGAAAACTACTACAAAGAAGGGACCATATACAAAGTCACATTTCTGAAAACCAGCTTTATTTCGATAAGAGTTTAAATGTATTATTACATAATATTAAAAAAAGAGGAACCCAAACCAAGTTACTTCACAGGTATTAGAAAGCCACTGCTAGCAAGTTGCAATCATTTCCATTGTTCGGTTGAGGAAACTGAGGCAGAGGTAAATGACTGACCCAGGATGCCACAGCTATTTGATGTCAGAGAAAAGGTTATGGTAATAATGGTCAGCAGGACCTACTGTGTGCCACAGCGCTATGCTAAGCGCTTTACAGTGATTATTCTCTCGTTTGATCCTCACTTCAACCTTGGAAAGTCGGTGCTATTATTATCATTCCCATTATATAGATGAGGAAACTGAGGTCAACAATGGTCATGTGCCCGGCCCAGAGTCACTCCGTGTCAGAGGAGTCCCTTCAGTTCCCGCCATTTGCCAGCTTTGTGACCTTTCCCGTCCAACCCTTCTCTGAGTCTCGCTTTTTTCATCTGTAAAATGGGAATGAAAATGTCCAAATTTCCCTCCAGGATCCAAAGAGACCAGGTGAAGGAAGTGAATCAATGTCAGTTTCAGGGCCGCTGGATGGGGGCGGGGTAGGGTAGGGCTAGGAGAGAGCTAAGAAGGGGGGGGAGGAGGAGGAGGAGGGAGAAAAGGACAGAAAAAAAGAACAACAGAGAGGAAAGGAGGAAAAGAAGAAAAAATTGGAAGAGAAAATCAGACAGAAGAGAAGGAAAAGATAAGCGCAAAGGAGGTAAGAAAAAGAAAAAGAAAAGAGTAAGAGGAAAAAGGGCGGTGGAGAGGTTCAAGGGCAACGCGGTCCCTTTAAGGCGCGGCGGGTGAGCTCACTCAGTTCGCCCCGCCCCTCTGAAGCTCCTCCTCCTCCTCCTCCTCCTCTCCCTCCCTCCCCCTCCCATCCTCGGCGGCGGTGGCGGCGGTGACCCAGTGCGCTTGCGCGCCTCCTCAGCGACTCCCGGCGCTGTTCCAGTCATCTCGGCCCGGCGGCTGCTCGGCACCAGAGAGATCGGGCTCCCGCCGCCGCCGCCCCTACGGCCCGCCATGGGCTCCTGAGGTAACTGCCGCCCCTCAGCCGGCGGGGAGCGAGGGAGGGCGGGCCCTTGGGGCGGGCTAGGGAGACCCGGGGCCGGAGGACTGGGGGGCCAAGGGGGCGGGGCCGGAGGGGGAGGAGGAGGAGGTGTGCCCCCCGCCCTCCTTGCCGCTCTCGCTCGCTCTAATCCCCCCTCCCTGTCCCGCCCGCTCCGGTCTAATCCCCCGCCCGGCCGCTCCGGTCTGACCCCCCTCCCCCCGGCTCCGTCCCGATCCCCGGCCCCTTCGCGGTCTGTGCCCGGGAGTCCCGGCTTCTGGCGGTGGGAGCGTGCCCCGCTCCCCTCCCTGCCGCGGGCGCGACGTGGCGTGGCGTGATGGTCCAGCCCCTGGTGCCATTGGGCCTCCCGTGGAGTGTCCAGAGGGCCGAGGGATGGGGGGCGGGGTGGTTGTGAGGGTGCCGGGTGGGGGAGGGCTCCTCGCCGAGGGAGAGGTGGGGGGGAGTGGGAGGTGTCCGGGGCCCTGCTGGATGAGGTTCGGGCCGGAAGGGTCCCATTTTACAGACCGGGAAACCGAGGACCAGAGGCTGCGCCTGTGCCTGCCCCAACTTGGGGCCTGTGGTGGGAGGGCTCGAGGTCAGTGCTGGAGGGACCCCCGCGCGCTCCCTCCCGCCGGCGCCCTCCCGCCGCGCATTTTTCCGAAAGTCTCCGGTGAGGGAGCGGACTCGGAGCCGCTGCCCTGCCCGGAGCCCTACCCGCTGCAGGGGGCGCAGCCCGCTCTGGGCTCTCCCTCCCTCTGCAGGGGGTCTCATTTGGTTATCACAGCCTTGTAGCTGTTATATAATCCTGCAAGGCGATGAGGAAACTGAGGCAGCAGGTCAAGGGCAGGTCTCCCCCACCCAAGCTCTGGGGATGCGCCTAATTTGGTTCCAGAATCCTTTATTAAGTATCTGCTGTATGCACCGCGGAACCGCTCTCCCTGGCACGTGACTGTAGGTGAAAGGTGTCACCGGTGCCCAGCCCGTGGTCCCTCGTGGCCCCGAGCTCTTCTGGGTAAGAGCGGGAGGGAGAAGAGAGCCCTCGCTCCGCGTCCGCTCCGGAGCCTGCCGCGGGGGCTGTCTCCCCCTTCCACGGTGTTCTGTGCGGGGACCCCTGGCGCGGAGGAGGGAGAGCGGCGCCCACTTACGTAACTGGTCCTCGCCCGCTCTGGGCCCCGGTGCACTTTCCTAGAAGCCCGGACAACTTACATGTCACAGCCCGGGGTTCTCGGGGGTCTTAAAACATAAAGAACTTCCGGAAGCCCCATCCTTCCCCGGGCTCTTTGGTCACCCGCCGTGTGAAAGCCGGTGATGACCCCGTTTCAGGTGGGGGAACCCAGCAGTATGGTTAGTCAGGTGTCTGTCTGTCCCGCAGCTGCTGTCAGGTCCCACCAGGCCGGCGGCCCCTGGGGGGAGGCTCCTCAGCTCCGGGCTCCGGGGAAGGGAGGGGCCGCGCATGTTGGGATACACGCTTTAAGAAGCCCACCTCCTCCAGACGGACCGGGAACGCCCCCCTGTGGGGGGCACCTGTGTGGGCTGGGGCGCTGCTTGTAGGGCACCGTGCCAGCTAAGATCATGCACCATGGACTGGAGGGTGTCGCTGAGGAGTCTGGGGGCCCCCGGGGCCGCCATCCAGCAGGCAAATAAGCTCTGGCTGCACCTGCCGAGGCGGCTCAGTCCCGGGGGAGGCCTCTGCTGCCGCTGTTTACGCGTCCCCACGAGCTGCCCCTGGCCCGGCTCCTCCCCGAGTTGGACGTTTGTGGCGCCCTGAGAGCGTGTGGCTCCATCCTTGTCACAGAGGAAGGGCTGAGGCCTGGACAGTAGTGGTTCCCCGGTGGGCGGGGAAGCTGCCCGGAGGAGGGGAGAGACCCGAGGCCAGGCTCCCCGCCCAGCGCCCTTCACCTGGCCCGGGCACCGCAGGTGTGCCCCGAGCAGTGTGGCTGAGGCCGCTGGGCAGGGTCGCGGTGGCCCCCCGGAGCGGGTCGTTCGGGAGAGAGGCGACCGGCCGTCCGTGCGAGGCTGCCCCAGCCTCCCTCCCGAGCTCCTCTTCTCCCAGGACGGAGCGATGCTGCTGTTGGTGCTCCCTGGAAGTCGGAGTTGTTATTTGTGCTCCCTCGCCTCCTTCCGTCTCCTAGCAGCCTCCAGGAGGAGCCTGCTCGGGGCCCTGGGCCTTTCAAGGAGACTTTTTTCTGCATCTCTTGGACAGGAGAGACCTTGAAAGGCGGAGGCCTCCTGGTAATGTTTTACTTTGGGCCTCTTACTGTGCTGAATGGAGAGGCTTCCCTTTTTAAAAGATAAGAGGGTTGAGTTAAAAAAAAAATCTAGATTTCTCCCTGTAGGTTCTTCCCCTCTTAGAGACCCGTAAAATTGTGGGTTTTTTTTTTTTTTTTGGGGGGGGGGGGTTTTGGTAAGAGGGAGAGAAAGCAACAACTACTCAGCAGAGACAATGAGCGCGTTTTAGAAATCTGCGGTTGTATGCAGTGATACGCTCCCGTGAACCCCCCCTCTGTAAAGAATCAGGAAGCCGAGGCTGCTCCTCCTTGGATTGTGTTTTCATGTTGGTGACCGGGAGGGTCAGCCGGGCTCTTTGCCCTCCACACAGGGAATTCCCTGGGTACACGGTAGGGGGAGGCCTCTAAATAACTGCCTTATTCTTGCACAGAATCCTTATTGATAGTGTGGTAAGTTCCTGGAGTTTAAGGGTGGGCCTCTTGAGCAATCTTTGTAGTAATAAATATGCCTTTTCCTGTCCCACGTGCTCACCACACAGTCAATTTGACAAAGGTGAATTTTTGAATTTTTGAAACTGAATCATTGCTTTTCCCTTACCCCGTGGCCATTCCCGGGGATTCTGCACCCCGGTCCTCATTGGCAACAGCTCACTCCCTTGGCCAACACACTGCAGGCCCCTCGCCCTGCAGAGGAGGAGGCTGGAGGCCCCTGGACGTCCCACCCCGGGTCATCGGGCCGGGCGGAGTTCTGAGGGCTTTCAGTCCGACTTTCCTCCACATTTGCTCAGGGGATCTCACTTTAAACTTGGGGATTTCAGCCCAGATCTCCCCCCATTCAAGCTCCAGTGAGGCTGGAGAAATTCTCACTAAGAGGAAGAGAAAAAAACAACTCAGCACAGACAACACATCTGAAGAAATCTGCTGTCGCAGGCGCTGATGCGTCCCCAGTGGGTCTTTCCAAGGATCTTCATAAAGTTTCCCCGAATCCTTTGCGGTTTATCATTATCACACGCCCCTCTGAGGTCATGAGCCAGCCCAGGGTTAGTTAGCTTTGACTTTGTTCCAGCACTTGCATACAAAAGAAGGACCTGGAGTTTACAGGTTAAGGGAGACAATGAGCACATCTTCTCCCTCAGTTTGTTTGGCCATTCCCCAGGTAATGAATGGGTACTAGAAGTGGTTTTATATACGGGTCTCCCCTCCTCATCTTCCTCCCTCCCCTCTTCCTCCTTATACTGGCATCCCAGGGTCATGACTTCTCCAGTAGACTTCCAAGCGGTTTCCAGAAGGCTCAGACCGGCTCACAGCCTGCCTCCCCATAGTCCCTCCAGCTATCGCCGCTTCCCGTTTTTGGTCTTCTTCACGGAGCTCATGGATGGGAGGCGAGGGCCTGGCGGCCTTGGGTTGGCGATGCTCGGATTCTTCATTTGGAGCAGACTTTCTTGTGATTTCCATCCTTTGCGCACTTATCTGTTGGGAAATAGTTCTCGTCGCCATTTCCACCTTGGAAATTTTCAGCCTGTTTCAGCGCTCCAGCCTCTGCGGTTACTGCGTCCTTCAGAGTAGATCCCAGAGGCCTCGCCTGGGAGGAGCTGCTGGCTCCTGGCCTCCCTGCGGCCGCCGTCCAGGCCCTAGTGGCCATCGGATGGGCGTGCGAAGGCCCCGGCCCCTGGTTCCGCTTCCCAGGCCCACGCTCCTCGGCCTGGCCAGATCCCCTTCATGGGCTGAAGGTTCCCTGGAGGGAGCAACCAGGCGCATCATGGCACCTGCTACAAGTCTTTTCCTTCATCCCTTCATGAATCCAGGAAGAAGTCTTCCCTTTCCTCCCCATGCCGCTGTGCTCTCTGTTCAGGAAGAGCTGATTGAGCAGCTGCCAGCCGGGCATGGAGGGCATGCTGGGCAGGGGGCAGATAGCGATCTTGACAGAATGTTGACTTCTCACTGGCTGTTGATCTGACACTATCCCCCTCCCCCTCACTTCTCAAGGACCCCTGTACTGCATCATCTTTGGTTTTAGGGATCAGAGTAAGTGAAAGTTAATTTTATTTAGAAAAATGCAACGTTTCCCCCCAAAAGTTCTACCTTGCTTTGAGATTCCCAGATTTCCCCCAGGTAATAGAAAATGGGGTGAATCACGGCCGTGGTTGCCTTCTATTTCCAGGCCCAGATCCTCTGGGGCCAGTGGTCAGTGATGGATGGCTTCTGAACATCCCTTCCCTGACCTGTTGGTCCACTCTTGGATTTATAAAGAAGGACAGGAAGAGAAAAGAGGTCAAAGAAATAGGTTCTTCTCAGGCTTCTTAACCTTGGCTTTCTCTGTTCCTCTAGGATCTGGTCTCTTTTTCTCTCCTCCTTTTTGCTCCTCACGTCTTTCCCCTCCTCCTTATCACTTGAGCTACTGGTATTTTTGTCTCTGTACTTTTTTTTTTAAAAACACTTTTTTTTTTTATTCTTGAAGAGCCCTGTTGGAGGGAGATAAACTCCAGGAGGGCCCCATTGAGGAAGTCCTCTGCCCCTCGTCTGCTCGTCTCTCTGACTGTGGATTGTTTTGTCCTGCTAGACCTTTCTCATTAGGGCTCATGTTCTCTGACACACAGAGCCCAAGGGGGCCTCCGTGGTGCTCCGGTCCGGCTCAGCCTGGACCAGAACCCGGTGCGTGGCCAGCCTCTCTCTGCCCCTTGTGTGGGGGAGATTCTTAATAAGTTTTTCCTCACACCGGGCCCAGGTCTTGGGCCAGCCCACAGGCTGCTGGGTGACCCACCACGGCCATGGCTTGGATTCATTCCAGAAAGCATCACCTCTGTCTGGTGGGTGGGAAGGGGAGGGAAAGGTCGTTGGGAAAGGAAAGTGCTGGGACCCAGCTTGGCTTGTGGTCTCCTTGCTGTTGCAGAGGCCGGCGATGGGATGCCTCCCTTCCACCCCAATCTGTCAGCGTGCTGCAGAGAAAGTCACTCTCTTTCCCAAGGACACGGGAAGATCAGATTTCTCGCTCAGCCTCATCTCAGTGACTAGTCGGGGGAAAGATGGGGCTGGACCAGACATCCAAACTGTCTCTTAGTCGCTGCCCCGTGCCCCCACCAGGTGGAAGCTGGCCCCGTGCCTCGTACCCAGTGGTGGCAAATACTTGTGGAGCGAGCCAGTGGACAGATTGCCAGCATCCACACACGCAGAGCCAGGGCACCGACGTATACTGAAATGTTTCATGAGAACAAGCCAGTGTCTGAGGCGCTGATCCAAGGTCCCTTCCCCGCTCCCCAAAAGGCTGTCCAGGACCTGGCTCAGGAGTGAGAACCCCAAAGGAAGTTTTCTAGACGGTCACTTCCTGGACGTGGTGGAAGTGGGAAGGGAGAGCTCCCAGCTGGAAGGGTGTGACTCCTCACACCCAGGAGTGGTGGCTAAGGCTTCAGGCTGTCGGGGACGGGGGTCACAGCCGCCTTTTTGAAAGGGAGAGGCTCCCCTGCCGTGTTCCACCACAGACACTGAGGCTCGAGACGTTAACCCAGTTGCCCAAGCCGCCTTTCCCGAGATCTGGTTTGGGCAGACACAGAATGTTGACACCCCTCTTGTTTTTCACCCCCATTCTCAGCTCTGAGGCTCATGGGGCCCCCACCCCTTCTGCCATCCTTGTGGTCTGCATGGACACCCCAGATCCCGGCCTCTCTGCCTGGCTTTTGCGAGGGTCTCCGTGTCTCTTTGTGTGGGGTGCTGCCCACCGCCCATCTCCCAAAGAGGGACTTTTGCACAGCTGGGGCTTTTTTCCCCTCTCACCTCCTTGGAGAGAGGGGGTCTCGGGGTCCCACAGCCTGAGCATGGCATGGACCTCTTGGGCTTCCTGTATGTGAAGCTCTGTGCCGGGCCTGGAATCAAAGGGCCCTGACCTACAGCAGGGAGGGCCTCGAAGGCCGCCCCTCCGGCTCCCTCTTTACAGACGGGGAAACTGAGGCCCAGAAAACTCAGGCGGCTTCATAAGATTCTGGCTTGAAAGCTGGCGGGGGCCTCAGAGGCCGCTTGTCCCCTTTTCTGGCTGAGAAGGCGCAGTTTGGATAGGACGCCGGCTCCGCTCTCATGAAATACAATAGGACAATAAGATAAAGCAAGTTGCCCACCAGACAGCATCATGTTCTTGGTGCAGTAGGGAGTCGCACAATGTCTGGTCTGTCTGGGGGAGGGATAGGACCTTCCCTGGCCTGGCCCAGAGGAAGTGGCATCCGAGCTAGGCCTGCGAGGGCGGCTGCAGGATCCGGAGAGGCTGGGAGGGGGGAGTCTCTGTGCTCCCCTGGGACCTCCGGCCCTGGCTCCGACCCTCACCTCCCCCATGGGAGCTTAGCCCCTGGCACCTGATACAAGTCTTTTCCTTCAATCCCTTCCTTGGATCCACCCCACGCTCATAAAACGCCACAAACGCCACGGGGAGACTCGGCGTGGATCGGGGTCCCCCCCCGGGTCTGCAATAGTGGGAGGATGGTTTTAAAGAGAAACTGGCATCTTTCCTGGGTAGGTAAGGGGGGAGCAGATGCAGGAACCCCACCTGCCTGTGAGAACTCAGGAAATTGAGCCGGGAAGGCCCAAAGCCTTTGGTCGAGGGGGCACCTCTAGGCATGGCAACAGGGTCCCCCCACCTTGTGCCAGGCTGTGGAGGGCAGTGCTGCCGCTAGGATGTGGGGAGCCCTTTGTGCTAGGCTGTAGAATCTCTCTTTCCATGCCAGGCTGCTGAGTGTGCCGAGCAGGGAGTGCCACACTCAGACCTGTGCCTTCGGGAGGTTATCATGGCAGCTGTGCAGGAGCTCTTGAGGAGGAAGGGCCTGGAGCAGGAAGCTCCCTTGAAGGCGCTGCAGACGAGTGGCCCTGAGTGAGGATAGCAGCCCTGTGAGTGAAGAGACAGAGACAGATGCCAGGGCTTGTGGCAGAGACCTGACAAGACTGGGCAGCTGGGGAGATGTAGGGTGGCCGTGGGGGCAGAGCTGAGGTAGCTGGAAGGCTGTTGGGGCCTGGACAGAAATAGCCGGGAAGAAGAGGCTAGGCCGGGGTGGGCCGGAGACAACACCCCAGGAGTCGCTCGAGCCGGGCCAGAGCGCTTCTGGGAGCAGGTGCTCGTTCCCTCACGGTAGCAGCATTGGCGCCCCACTGGCCAGGGCCTCCCCACCTGGTTCTATTCACCATCCTGCCTCCCCAGAACCAGCTAAGGACGCTCAGAGCCTGGGGCTTTTGCATTTCCCTGAAGCCTGGGAGCCAGGGGTGGGGTGGGGAGAGTGGAGTGCTGTGGATGGAGCGGAGCGTGCTATATAATGTGGAGCAGGGGCAGGTTACCATGGGCCGGGCTCCCCTTCTGCTGGGAGTCCCAACCAGCAGGGTCTGGCCAGGGGCCTCAGAGTGGACTGTCCATTAGCCAAATTGGGCTTCGGGGTTGGCCGGTGCGCTGTGACTTTCGGCTCTCCAGACCCTGGCCCTGACCCCAAACTCCGAGGCATTCTCCATTCACTCTGCGCACTTTCTTCCCGAGGGTGGGCTCAGGAACCCATGGGTGGGGGAATGCTCATTCGCTGACTACTCGAGCCTTGTGCCAAGCTCTGAGGTACAAAAAGGGGCAAGACCCTTGAGCCTAGCAGGGAGGGCTGCCTCAGGGTAAAGAGGGGGTCCTGATCAGAGGGAAAGACTCCTATAGGAGCTGGGGCCAAAGGGCAGGAGGCAGACCAGCTGGCCTCCAGGGAGGCCTCCAAGTGCCGCCACCCAGGCACTCAGGACTCAGTCCTCAGGGTCACGATTCACAGGAGAACAAAGGGAGCACACCTGACGCCTGTGCCTCAGCCCTCCCCTCCGTTGGCGTTTGTTTGTCTCTTCTGGGTGATGGCGGCGGGTCCAGAACGGGGAAAGGCTCTGGAGCCTCCCCTCCCCTCCCTGAGCGTGTTTCCCAGGCGGGAGGAAGCTGCTCTCAGGCTCAGTCTGTGTCCGCTCATGGTACCCTGTTTTAGTCAGCCCTGGCAGGAGGAGTGCTGCCAGGGGCTGGGAACCAGCTTTGCCAGAACAGACCGTTTGGAGGCCAGAACTGGCTTACCCAGAGAACTGGTTCTCTTTTGGCCTCTGTGGAGGCTCTGTCTGCCAGAAAGAGCGATATTCCTAAAAAGGCTGTGCGGGCGCCCTCTGCCCTTCCCCTTCGGGCTGCTGCCGGCAGCATTTCCTTGCCTTGCGCCCTTTACCCTCTGTGGCTCCTGCTGGGGAGGGGAGGGAGGAGGCTGGGAGCCCCGGAGTAGTCCCTGTTAGGCGGGCCAAGCTTTGGGCCTAGCCAGAAATCCGGGGTGCCCACTGCCCACCGTGAGGGCCCCTCTGCCTGCCTGCTAATGGCTAACCAGACGTTGTCTCAATTTGGGAATCGGGGCATCTGCGGCTCCGGGTGCCCTTCTTGTCGGATGCAGGCTCCTACGTTCTGGGAGGTCAGATGGCGCTGGGGTGGGGCTCCTGGGAAAGGCAGGGGAGAACGTTGTGCCGGCAAGCCAGGTTTGGTGCTCGCTGGGTAGCTCTGGTGCCCAGGACCCGCTCTCTGCAGCAGCGTCCCCAGTGCATCCATGATTGTGGGTCCTCTCCAGGGCCCAGCGGGGTCAATTAGCATGGGGTGGGATGCTGCCCTGCCATGGGACAACCTCCCCTTGCTTCGAGCCTGAGCTGGAACGGCCTCCTAGGGATGGTCCGGGGCAGCCGGCCCCTTTGGAAGATGAGGAGCCCAAGGGCCGCAGTGGCTGGGCTTCTCTTTGTGAAGTGCCTAGCACATAGTAGGGGCTGCAGAAAAGCTAGTCATCCCAGCCCTTCTCCTTATGGGCCACGCCGGGGCCAGGAGTGCACCGTGGTGTTCCACTCTGGCTTCTAGCATGGCCAGATTTGGTGGCAGGAAGGCGGCCTTTGTCTGCAGGCCCCTAGGAACGGGGGCTCCCTGGCCACATGGTGAGGTAGCAGGTCTTCCTGCCACCCCAGTGAGACCCTTTTGGTTGGGAAAACAGAAATCTTCCTTTAGATGGTGGAGGGGACCGCCGGTCAGCAGAAGCTCTGTGGGAGAAGTAGGCCATGTGGCCCGGGTTCGGGGAGATCTGGGCCGCCCCCAGGCGAGTCCCCTAGTGAGCCGGTGTCTGAGGACCTACGGCATCTTACTCTAGTGCCCAGGCCTTGATTCGTTTCTGGGGGGATGCTCTGTTTCCCCCTGCCATGCTGGGTCCAGGCTCAGAACCATCACTCTGAGTGCGTCCCCGATCCTCTGCCCCGGCGCCCACGCGGGCTCGTGTGTGTTGGGAGCCCCAGATGCTCACCAGCCGTTTCCAGCCTGAGAGCGGCTTCTGTCAGACAGGACCGTGTACGGTGTAAACCTTACTTAACATGAAATCTCCTTGTGGTTGTTGGTGTCTGTCAGCCTGCCAGTCAAAGCCCAGGACCTCTGTGCTGTACCTAGTGCCTCTGCCTCATCTCTACCCTGCCACTGGGTCTCCTCGCCAGCCGCGAAGGCCAAAGTCAATCCCGCCTCAGATGCCACCTCTGCCATTTTGCAGCCCCCTGCTCTGTCCGGTCAGAAGGGGGTGTCTCCTCTGGGCCTCATGGCACCTGCCGTGTGGCTTGATGCCCCCTTTTGTGTCTGGTGTCTGTTGCCGCTTCCTGACTAGGTGGGGGGCCCCATGGGTAGGGATCGTGTCTCCTGGGCTGCATCCCCCAAAGGCCTTGTCTCCTGGGCTTTGATCAACAAATGCTTATCTGAATGAAAATGACTTTCCAGGGCTTGGGCTGCACCCTAGGCAACCTGGGGCATGGGGTCATCTGGGGGAAAGACGGGAGGCAGCTACCTGGGCCCACTCTGTGGAGGCTGATGCCAGTCAGGCTCTCCCTCCTGCCTCAGACACCTCAGGGCTCTGCTAGAAAGGGCCCCGGGGTCCCCATCCATGAACTTGATGGTTGGGAGATCACGTGAGATCCTGGCCAAGGGCCTTCCAGACCCAAAGAGCCCAGGAAGGTGCCAGGGCTGGTGGCTCCCCTGAGGATGTCTCCTCTGCCTCGGACGGGCGTCTCCTGGCTGTTATGCGGGTCGATATGCAGACATTTCATGAATTTCCAGCTCCCACCTTCACCCTCTCTTCATCCCAGCAGGGGGCTCACCCTGCCTTTTTGAGCAGGCCTCCAGTGAGGAGACCTTCCCCAGCGGCCCACTGGCTGCTCTCGTTCCCAAGGGCTAAAATCCACTCACTGGAGTCCCTCACTTCCAGTTTCCCACTTCAGGGCTAAGCAAATAAAAAGTCCCCAGTGGGCCAGACTCCCCCGTGTCTATTTAATAGCCCTTAGGATAGACGGGGCATCGCTCAGAACACTCTCGTCACTCTCATTTCTACAATGCTGTCAAGCTTACAAAGCTTTGGAACAGCCCCAGGAATCAGTGGTATATTTGGTGGTGCCCATTTGACAGATGGGGCCCAGAGAGGCCCAGAGCCTATTCAGTCGCACCGCCAGGGAAGGAGCAGATTGGGGAGTTCCTTCTACTCCCCGTATCTCAGGACCTCTGGGCGGCCTTTCTCTCCTAGGAGGTAGGCCCAAAGAAAGCCCCAGGGCTCCTTCTAAGGACACTAGTCCAGTGTACTCTGCACCGACTTTGTCAGGTATGGGGTTTAGCCGTCCCTCCCCCTCCCCCCCAGGCATCCAGTTTTTCCCCCTAAGCCCACCACACCCCTCCCTCTCTCCATATCTCTGCATCTTCCCTGCTGCCTTCCCTTTACTTGGCTCTTACAGCCGCTGCCACCTCTGTTTCTGTGGCCTGTAGCTAGAGGCTCTCAATGGCTCTTCCTTCCTCATCTCCCTCGGCCCCTTTCCATCACCCACACGGCTGCCACAGCAGTCTCTCCTGTGTCACCCAGGGAAACGCCACTAGCTTCCTTTTACTCCTCAGATCAAATGAGGCCCCTTGGTTTGGCCTTCAAACTCCTCATAAAATGGCGCCTTCCTCCCTTTCTAGTCTTACTATTAATTTTTTCATTTATTTATTCATTTTATTTATTTGGCTGAGGCAATTGGGGTCAAGTGACTTGCCCAGGATCACACAGATAGAAGTGTTAAGTGTCTATGACCAGATTTGAACTCGGGTCCTCCTGATTTCAGGGCTGGTGCTCTATCCACTGTAGTCTCACTATTTTTTAACAATTTTTTTTAGCTAAGAATTTATTTTCTCTCTATCCTACCCTTTACCCCTGCATCTCTGCGGGGGGGAGGGAGGGAGAGCAAAACTCTTGTATCAGTTATGCTTAGTCAAGCAAAACAAATTCCCACGTTGCCATGCTGAAATACAGATCCTCATTCTGTGTCTCGAGTCCGTTGTCTCTCTGCCGGGAGGTGGACAGGGCAACGTGCTTCATCATCAGCCCCTTGGGATCAGTCCTTTCTAGCTTTTTGATTTTTATTTTCTAATAATTCTAATAATTTTCTAATCTAATTTATTTCTAATAATAATTTTCTGATAATTTATTTTCTAATAATAATTTTCTAATGTTTATAAAAATGTGTTTGCCTTTTCAAAATTTGAATTCTGAATTCTTTCACCCTCGTACCCACTGAGAGGATGAGCAAGAGGATCTCGATTCTACGTGGGAAATCATGCAAAACCTATTTCTATATTAGCCATAGTGGGGGAAAAAATCACAAAAGTGAGAAAATTATATTTGAGTTTGCATCCGTTTCTCTCTTTGGAGGCGGAGAGCGTTTTTCCATCATGAATCCTTTAGGATTGTCTTAGATCATAGCATTGCTCAGAGAAGCCAGAGTCTTCTACAGTTGCTCATTGTTACGATGTTCTCTCGGTTCTTCTCACTTCACTTTGCATCCATTCCCGTAAGTCTCCCATGATTCTCTGAAACCATCCTTCTCATCGTTTCTTAGGACAGTATTCCGTTACAGATACCTCAATTGGTGAGCATCCCCATGATTCTAATTCTTTCCCCCCACCAACAGCTGCTCTCAGTATATTGCCCAGAAAGGCCTTTTCCTTTTTTTTTTTTTTTTTCCTAATCTCTCACAAACCTTGCAGTGGTATTCATGATGTCTCACGGAATCATTAGCTTCCATTTGCCCAATTCTAATTTTTAAAGAATTATTTTCACCAGTGAACTTTGGTCCATCTTTTTCATTTGGCTAATCCTGCCTTTTAAGCTTGAGTGAATTTTTGTGCATCTGTTAACTGTTTTTTCATGATTTCCTCGCATCGCATTTCCCCCTTTTTTCCTCTACTACTCTTAGCTTTCTTGAACCGTTTTAGGAATTCTCCTTGGGCTTGGCTTCCAGGAGCATTTTATTTTGAGGCTTTGCTTGTGGGCGTTCTCACAGTTTTGCCTTCTGGGTTGTGACTTAGTCAGTCCTGGCGCCCGGTAGCTTTTTATGGTGAGGTTCTGTTGTTGTTGCTCAGTCTGTTTCTTGGCTTTGAACTTTATGTTCGAATCGGACTTTGCTCCTCTGGCGTGGGGGGGGCGCTGTAGCTGTTTTCAGAGCTTGCCCTGCTGGCTCATTCTAGTTCTTACCCAAGGAAAGTCTACCTCCTCCCACTCCCTTACAGCAGATGCTCCCACTTGCCTTGGAACCGCAGCCTGGGCCCCCGCTCCCTTCAGTGCCCTTCTCTGCCCTGGAACTGTGGCCCAGAACTGTGTATGGGCAAGAGCGTTGCTGGTCAGCCCCAGCTACGCCCTGTGCTAGTGGAGGGTCCCCTGAAATATTCTGTTGTCTTGCCCCCTTGCTGTCTCTGGGCTCAGAGCTCCCCGAGTTGTTGCTGCTGCACCTGCCTCCACGCCCATCCCAGTTGTCGGTGTCACTCTCCAGGCCGGCCCCCGCCTGTAGACCTCCTTGGGCTAGATAAATTGTTGACATTTGTTGACCTGAAGCACTATTTAAAGTTGTCTGGAGGAGGAGGAAGGGAGGTTTGGCTGGGTGGCTGTCTCTGATCCGCCATTTTGGCCCCCCTCCCCTCTGTTTCCAGTGTGTTGAGGCACGCTCCCTTGTATGTCCTCCATAGGCCAGGTGGCCTCCTTGCTGTCCCTCAGACCCAGTGCTCCGTCTCCCATCTCCATCATTTGCACAGCTGGAATGCTCTCCCTCCCTCCCTCCCTCTCTGGAGGGCTCCTCTCAGACCCCTTTCCCAGTAGCCCTGGCTGCCAAGTCCCTTTGCTGTTCACTCTGGACCTCTCTGCTTATATTCCTTCTGAGAAGCTCCATGAAGGCAGAACGTTTGCCTTTTTGCTTCTGCTTCCCCAGGTTGAGCAGAGGACCGGCCACTTAGTCTTCACCGGTGCTCCTTGACTGATGGCCCGGCTCCCTGGAGCCGGAGCCAGCTCGGGACAGAGGCAGGGCTTGGCCCTTCCCACCTCCACGGCCCGCATCTCAGCCACTGAGCCTCACTGCTCCGGGCCTGGCCATCTACCCCCTGCCTTGTGTCTGGAACAGCTAGCGGCCCATGGCACCCGAAGGCATGCACAGGGCGGTACAGGATTTATCCTCAGCCTGGCCCACAACCTCCAGGAATAGGAGCGGAGCCAGGACTGGAAAGTGGTCTGGGATCAAGGGCCAGATGAGTGTTTTGGAGAGGCCCAGGGCTAGAGGAGGCCTGGGTATGGAGAGGAGGTTTTGTGCAAGAGGTGGCAGGGGTGGTTCCCCCCGGGCCAGAAGGCTGGGCCGTGGGGGGTGGTCCGTGTCCAGAACGTCAGGCAGGGAGACGGTAGTCTGCTCCTGTGTGCAGAGCCCCCTGACCTTGGACCGATTGGAAGGAGTTCCATTTTCTCAGCTCCCACTTTTCTGCCTCTGCCCTGGATTAGGGCATTCCAAGCCCGCTTTTAGGCCAAATCACCTGATTCCCTCCTGCGAGAGGCCCAGTGGGTCTTTACAAAACAACAGCAGTAACAGAAACTGCGACTTGTGCGGCCTGTCCCAGGTCGGTTCTCAGATCTCGCATCTCATGATCGAGCCACATTCTTCCTGGGCCTGCGGGGCAGAGGGTCTGGCAAGAAGGCAAACATGCTCCCTCCCTGCCCTACTCCAGGCGTGGGCGATCCCGTTTCAGAAGGGTAACCTGTTCAGAAGCCCCCCCGGCCCCCTTTCTTTGGGGGAGGGCCCACTGCTGAGATGACTGACCTATGCTAATGTGGGTCAGCCTCCCCACAAAAGGCAGCCACACACACACCAGAAATTAATAGAGCAGATAAAGTTGTCTGGAGTTTGGAAGAATAGCTCAGGCAAGAAGGGGTTCATTGTCGCTCCTGAATATCGGAGAGCAAGGGAATCCTTTCGGCTGTTAGGTGCTCGAGCGGAGCTTAGGCCCGAGTCTGTTCTCATTGGACCAGGCAAAAAGGAGGGTTTCTTTCTGATAAAGGAAATCATAACCTCATAAATATTCTGTAGACGTACATGCTAATTTGTTATAAGTTTAGCGTGGATGCTGTGGGTGTTGCAGCTGTGTGAGAGAGCTCTTCATAGTTGGGTCTCAGCGTGCTTTGATCCTTTGAGATTAATGAACAAAAATAGAACCCTAGGAGTTTTTAGTTTTTAAAAATTAAAATAGAAATGGCCTTCCCCCTTTGCTTCCCCCCTCCCAGAGCATATTCAGAAATTAATGGCAGGCGGGAATTAAGGAAAAAATGGAAGAGAATAAGGTCAGCAGAGGAGAAAGACAATCTAGCTTGTCACCATTAACAATCTGCACTTGGCAGTCGGATGACAGGGAGTGGGTGGGTGTCAGTGGCCCATTTAGAACGGGCCGTGATGCGTCAGATGGGACTCGCTCTCAGTGGCTGCCGGGGAGCTGCTCTTGGAAATGGGCGCCTCGTCTCAGGGGCGCTTCTGGTGGAAGCATCAGCTTCTGGGGAAACGTGGCCAGGCAGAGTTGGGAGAACGATCAGTGGCCACCCGTGGGGCCGTGAGCTCTGCCAGTGGGAGGGCCCCTCGCCCAGCTCCCCCTGGGGACCCCGTGGCTCCAGTGCAATGCCTTGTGTGCTCCGTGCCGCGGCCTCCTCACCACCATAGCCGGAGCTGAAGCGCCGTAGCGTGTTCGGGGTGCTGTCCATCACTCGCTCCTCTCCCTGCCTGATCAGTGTCTTCCACAGGTATTCACCCCCCATGCTGTGAGCCCTCCCGGAGAGCAGCTTGGGGCCTGGGCTGCCTGCGTGTTGCCCCTGGCTCCTAACCCTCCCTCTGTGATGACCACCTCGCTCCTTTCTGCATGGCGAGCACCTTGGTGCTTCTGTTGACTCCTGGTGACCTGCGACCTTAGTTCTGTGGAGGCCAGGCCCCATTCGGGACCATGGGGAGAATGATCAGCAGGGTGGGCATCGGCTCCATGGAGAGGCCGCACGGTTCCCAGGAGTGGCCAGCCAGTGTCACCCTCCTGTTGAGTGCAGGCCCTGTTCAGCGCTCATGGGTCCCCAGCGCAGTCTGATCCCCTCTCATCAGTGCCGGTCAGCCTCCCCATTGGGGGTCCCCTGAGCCCTGGGGATTCTGCTCAGAGCACTTTCCCCGATCGGGAGCCTGACATCCCCGGTCTCCGGCCACGCCCCTTATTTCTCACTCGCTCAGCATTGGAGACCACCTTAGGGAATCTAAAGATTTCAGCAGAGGCGGGAGGGACATCAGGAGGACCACCTTCTGCTCGGCCTCGTTTGAATGTCCTTCTTACAACGCCAACGCCACGTCTTCCCTCGGATTCTTTCCTGGGAATGACCGGAACCACTTCTCGGACATCAGGCAATTAGTAGGCCCCGACTGTGTGGCAGGCTCCGATCTCTGGCTTGTGTGTTTTGGCCCTTCCCTGCACTCCTCTTTGGCCCTTCTTGGGATGGCTGGCCTCCCGGCCTCCGGCCTCCTCCTCTAATCCATCCAATCTACTACAGGGAGCTCAGCCTCCCTAAAGCCCAGCTTACCTCAGACCACTCTCCCCTCTAGGGCTTCTCACCAGCACTCAGAATTTCCCAAAGAAAATGGCAGCATAGCTCGGAAAAGACCCAGAGGGATAGGAGAGTTTCCAGGAAAAAGAGGTCACCTGCTAGGTAAGAGCTGGAGACAATGAGGGTTGGGCATGGCGGGACTGGGGTTCCTGAGGAGCCCCAGCGTGGGAACACACATATTTCAGTGCAGCTGCCCTATTTCCTGCCTCCTCTTCCACTCTGCAGACCTCTCCCCCATTCCCCCAAGGCCTTATCCAATAGGGGTCTTTGGCGCATGCTTTTACAACCTGCATGGAAACGGGCCATGGCCGGGATCCTCTTTCAAGGAAGTCCTGGCTGACTGATTTTCGCTCTGGGAGGTGTTGGCAGTCCTGAGCATGTTTATGTACAGCCGGGAGAGGTGGAAGCCCGGACGATCCAGCCGGATTCCGTGATTTACGGTGTTTCCTAGTGGGCCTGTGCCGCCCAGGGCCGGACATCTGACTAGGTGTGGCTTCCCCTTCTGGTTTCCACTGGCCTCTGGGTAAAGGGATTACAAAGGGCTGCCCAAGCTCCCGGTCAGGAAACAAAGGGGTTTCTGTGGCTTTGTTTGGAACAGTAGAAAACAGCTGGGGAGAGAAATAAAATTCTCCACTGTCCGGAACTAGGATTAATTAGATGGCAGCAGCCCGCACAATAAAATGAGGGGAGAGGCCAGAGGGAGCCGAAGCTGGGCCCAAAGAAGGTCCATCCAGAACTGTAGCATCTGTGGGGGAAGGCGGGAGGGGGTCTTGTCAATCTGGTTTTAAACAAGTTCTCAAAAGCCAGTTCTAGAACCCTGCTCTGGTCCCACCCGGTCTCTTGGAGCTGCATGGCTCCTCTCTCCGGCCTCCCCGTCTCCTCGGCCTGGCCTCGCTTGGTGCCTGCTGGCTGCTGCGCCACCCAGTAGCAGCTCCCTTTAGGGCTGAATGACTCGGCCTCTGTAGACAGTCCCTCTTGATACTGAGCTGAAATCCGCTTCCCTGTGTAGAACTTTTGCTCCTTGGCTTCAGGTCCGTCCCCGATCCCTACTTAACAAATGGCCGCCCCCTCCAGCTGTCAGGGGAATCTTCCCAAGACTCTAGTCTGACCATTTCATTCATTTCCTTCCCTTCTTCCTTATTGGATCATGTTCATGCACAGGTGGTCCCCAGGCCAGGCCCAAAGGCTCTGCCGAGTCTGGTTCAAGCTCCTGTTCTGGTTTCCCACCCCTCGCGGGGCCCAGCCAAGCTTCCACTCCCCTTCTGCAAGGGCCAGAGCGCTTCCCGGTGCCTGAAATCCCTTCCCTAGGCCTTCACAACTCCAGCCTTTTCCATGCAACATTTAACCCAGATGTTACCTCCTTCCTCTGTGGAGCTTCCCCTTCCCCCCCCATGGTAAATGCCACAGGGCAGCTCGGTGGCACAGTGGATGGAACACAGCCCTGAGGCAGGAGGACCAGAGTTCAAATCCAGCCTCAGACACTTAGTACTGAGTTGACCCTAGGCAAGTCATTTAACCCCAGTTGCCTTAGAAAAAAAAGAAAAGTCTCATGTTTAAGTAAAAGCCGGTTCCTGGTTCTGGCCTCTGACTCGTGACGGCAGCAATTTCATGGCCTAGTCTTAGGCCGAGTATCTGACGTGGCGTCCCCAGCTGTTAGCAGTCGCCGCTTCTGAGCAGAGCCTTTCCTGAGTCTCCCACATGTTCCCGCCTGCCCCGGTTTTGATCCCGGCCTCTCTGTCCTGTGGTTATCTGGCTGCTGGGGCAGGGCCTGCTGGGAGCCACGAGGTAATAGGTGTCGGTTCTTTGGCCGATAAGCTGCTCTAGGTTTCTTTCCTGACCATTTTGGTGGAGAACCCGCTCCCATTGGCAGCTGAGTTGGGGATCATCTGGTCCAGCCCCCCGCCTCTGACCTGGAAGGGGTAGATGCTAGAAGGAGAGCCGGAAGGGGCCTCAGAGGCTCCGAGCCCACCCCTTTGTTTTACAGCTGAGGAAACTGAGACTGAGAGGCCCACTGCTAGGGAGAGGCTCTCTCAGAGGTCAGCTCTAGTCAGTGCACCAACCTGCCGTTTTATGGGTGAGGTCTCCAGGGCTTAAATGTCTCAGTACCCGCCCTGAGGGAATGGGACGAGGCCCAGCCTGCCACCCACCCCCCACCCCCCAGGATGGCTTTTCAGATTGATTCTGGCTCGTTTCCAGAAGCATATTATTATTCCAGCAACTTAACTATTAATAACGCAATGCTGATGTTTTGGTTTATTTTGCCTTTCTGCCCCTTGAGAGGCTCTGCCCCTTGGGACAAAGTGAAATGCTTTCTGTGCCCGGGCGAGGGCCCTGTGGAAGGGCCCGATGGGAAGTCTATGCCACTTTCGGACAGCAGGGGGAGGGCTTGCTCCAGCCTGGGAGGGCCGCCCTTCCGGGCCCGCCCATAGATGGCAGCAGTGAGCCCGTGGGCCGCCCGGCTGACACCACAGGAAAGGGGCTCCTTTCAGAGCGTGGGGAGACCTGCCAGGCTCTTCTTGTGGGCGTCAGCCTCGTTGGCCCGTCCTGCTCTAAGAGGCCCTGGCCCCGGTAGGAGCAGCACCCGGCTCGGTGGTCCGTCTAGGCCGGCCATCGGTGCAGCTTCTGAGAGCCTCTGTTTCTCCGCCTGTGACATGGGCACAAGCATGGCTTACTCCTTATTTGTATAACTGGAAGGAGGACTTGCCGTGGGTTTGTGGGGGTAGGTGTGGGAGAGTGTGTGAGGGGGGTGTTAGGAGCTTCTGTGGGAATGGGTGGAGGGGATGGCGAGCCAGAGGGAAGCTTCACGATGGCAGCACCCTCGCTCAGACCCCTTTGCTGAGACAGGCTCTGGGCCCCTGCAGCCCCAGGGAGTGGACGGGCCACGGATGTCCCTCTGCCTGGTGATCCCCGGCCCCCTCCCTGACCTCCAACCTGACCTCCCTGGCCTCCTTAAGTCCCAGCTCAAACCCCACCTCCTCCTGGACGCGGCCCCCTTCACTCCCGACTCATCCCTCGCTTCCTGCCCATCTCAGGCAGCGCATTTGCACGGGGTCACCCCTTCGTCGCCCCCCGTCAGACTGTCGGCTCCTCGAGGAGCTGTGGCCCAGCACATTCAGCCATGGGCTGTTCACAGGCTCGGGCCTGACCTCACGCTGGGTGTGCTCCCCTCTCCAGGTTCCTGTCCCGCTCCCAGGGCTTCCCCAGGGGGAGCCGCCGCCAGAAAGCACCATGATGGTGACCCAGGCTGTGCTGGCCCCCGAGCCGGCCTCCCCCCCCACCACCGCCGCCCCTCCCAGCTTCTCCTGGATCCCCGAAGGCAGCCCGACCGCCGTGGAGCAGCCCATCTTCCTGATGACCACCGCCGCCCAGGCCATCTCGGGCTTCTTCGTGTGGACGGCCCTGCTCATCACCGGCCATCAGGTGAGCGCTGGCCCTGCCTGGGGGGAGAGGAGGAAGGGGGCGGGCCTTCCCTAGCTTCCCGGGGCTCTGCGGGGGGCCTGCCTGTTTGGGAGTGCCCCAGACATGATCTCCCTGATAGTGCAGGAAAGTTTATAGAGACGGCGTGAGGTTCCTTTAACTTGCCAGAGCACGGAACTACGGGCCTACAGTCCAGGCCTCTCTTCCCCACCATGTGCTGAAAGGGAAACAGGCGGGCTGCAGCATGCCAGCGACGTGGGCCAGACCCCCGCTCTCTCGGGGCCCCCCGGGGGCTCTGGCCCACCTCTCTTGAGGGAGCCTCCTCCGGGCTCACAGCGTCCCTGGCTCTGCCCCCAGATCTACCGGCACCTGCGCTGCTACAGCTGCCCCAACGAGCAGCGCTATATCGTCCGCATCCTCTTCATCGTGCCCATCTACGCCTTCGACTCCTGGCTCAGCCTCCTCTTCTTCACCAATGACCAGTACTATGTGTACTTCGGCACCGTGCGCGACTGCTATGAGGGTAAGACCCTGGGGGCTCCCAGGCAGTGCCCGCTTCTCCCTGGCACCCCCCCAGCTTCCTTGCGTGGTCCTGTCAGTGTTGGGGTGAGCGGCCCAGCCTCAGTTTCCCCTTGAAGGCTTTATTTGCTGAACTGAGATGGCGGAGGGCACAGGCCCACGTTCCATTGCATGGATCGGGGACCGGGAGTGCCCTTTGTGCCAGGGGGCAGCGCTCAGACTTTTCTCCTGGTCCATCCTGTTGGGGCAGGGAGTAATCGGGGCAGAGATCCCTTAGCAGGCAGCCCATCCTCATTATCTTTGGACCTCATGCCCAAGCTGGGGGGCCAGCGGGGCAGAGCTCCCGTTCTCTGCTTCCTGCTCCCTTCCCACTGATGAGCACTTCTTGGAAGCGAGGGGCACCAGCCCTGCCCCCAGTTTGCAGATGTAGAAACTGAGGCACTTGGTGTGGTTGGTTGGGTCTTGTCTGTGTTACATGGCAGGTAAAGGAAGGGACTAGAATGGAAAGAGGAACTCAGCACTGTGCCCTCAGCACCAGGCCCGCTTCTTCCTCCTCCTCAAAGCCTTTCCCCCCAACATGCCGACCTTTCCCTCCTACTACTCTCTGCCCCAGAAGCTCCTGGAGCAGAGATGGAGGCGCAGGCACCTTTCTGGTTGTGGCAGGAAGCCCGGGCCTGGTCCCAGCTGCTCCCCCAGAGCCGTCATGCCTCCGAGTCCCTGGGGTCGGGGAGTGCCCGGAGTGGCTCCTGAGGAGGCCGTTGGAAGCCCTCCCGGGAAGGTGCTCCCCTGGGAGCAAAGGCCCAGCCTCGCCCCTTGTCGTGACGGAGCCCCTCGCTCCCTCTTCCCGGAGCACGGAGGAGGGCGGAGGGTCCCGGGCACCCTCCTCTGCCCAAGGGACCTACCAGCCCCCTGACTCTCTGACAAAGCCCGAGCGGTGGTGGCAGATGGTGGGCGGACCCTCCCCAGCCATCTTTGTTCCTATCCTGCCACCTCCCCCCATGAAGCCGTGTCAGAGCCGAGCAGGAAGTCTGCTGCCCTGGGAGAGCCATCTCCTAGCAACAGCCATTCCCTCCTCCCTTTCTCTGAGAGTGTTTGCAAACATCAGGACATCTGCTGGGGGTGCCGGCCACCCCAGAGGTCACCAGCTCCTGGCATCTGGAGTCAGTGGGCCCTGCGCCTGGAGCCCTTTTCTGAAGCCGCTTTCTCTGGCTGCTGCTGGCCCAGGGGTCGGTGGCAGCTGGGCCCACATGGGGCCGGAGAAGGGGCTGAGCGGCGTTTACTGAGCTCTTCGAAAAGCGCTGTTCCCAGGACTGGGCTTCACAGGGGGCAGGCACTGGGAGGAAGACCCCCGTGGGGCTTTGGCAGTGGTTGGGGTGGGAAGGTTGGAATCCCTCAGGGGACTGGAGAGCTGGAGGGATGATGGAGCACCAGGGGTGAGCAGAGCCAGAAGGTGGAGGGGCCTGGCCTCCAGCCTTCGAGACTCAGGCTCGGCCTCTCCCGCTGTCTCTAAGAGCACAGGCACTTGGGGGAGATGCTCCTTTAGCTGTTTTCAATCAAAACTATTTTAAATCTAGTTAAACACCCTCACTGAGGGCAGAGTTCTTGTTTCCCCATTTGCCTCTGCCCTCTAATCCTTCCTGAACCAGCTTTGTTGTGTGTATACTGGAGACAGCTGCTCCGGCCAACTGGGCAGGGCATGGACAGAGACTTCCCAGCCCCCCCTGGGTCTGCCTCCAGGGGCTCAGCAGGGGGCTGGCTGGGAGAGGAGGGAGCGCAGCAAGAGCTCCTGGCTGCCCCCCCACCCCCACCCCGGGAACTCAATCTTAGGCCCCGGGAGGGGGAGAAGGGCGGCCCAGAATGGGCCGGTGCCCACTTTATCTGCATTGTCAGAAGTGTGATGTCTAGCATCTGGAGCTCACCTGTCCTTGGCCCAGCTCCTTCAACCTGGGGGTTGGGACCCTCTATGGGGTCTCATAACTGAATGTAGGAGTCAGAAATTTTGATTTATTATCAGGAAATGGTTTTGTTTTATATTCCTACAGACCCAGGGTCACATACAAATTTCTCAGGCAAAAAGGGGTCACAGTTCTGTTCTGGACGTCACTTTTTAGGGGAGACATTAGCGGGGAGGGGGTGAGGGGATGGCGGTGGGGGCGGCCGCCCCCTCCATGCCAAACTGTTCTCCCTGAGTATCAGAGGCCTTGAGGATGTTTTATCTGGAGGTGCCAGAACTTGATGGGGGCAGGGAAGGGAGAGGCAGGAAGTGGAGGGAAAAGTAGGTTACCCTATGGGAGGGGGATTGTACTAGTTCTGGGGGGCCCCAGACAGTCAAATTGGGAGCCGGGTATGAAATTACAAAGAGCCTGACCTGGGCTCCTCCCTGTCGAGAGCTGCCCAGAAGGGAAGTGCTCCTCCCAGGAGGCCGCGGGTTCCCAGGCTGGAGGCTGCCTCGCCATGTTTTTGAGGAAGCTGTAAAGGGTGTTTCTGTTCTCAGGTGGGGTTAGGAAAATGGCTCCTACTGAGCTTTTAGGGTTTGAAGTCGAAGGTGTGGGAGGCAGCTTTGGGTTCATTTCAGGCAAAGCCACCTAACAGTTAAACTTGGGAAGCAACGGAGAGGGGCGTGAGCTTGGGCCTTCCGAGAAGTGGAGGACAGCCGTGGCCTTCGTCCTGTGACCAGAGGCTCAGAGGCCTTTGGGGCCTCTTCCTGCTAGGATTTCAGATTGTCGGAGATGAGAGCTGATAGGCCCCCAGACCAGGCTTTTGGCTGGCCGTAAGTGCCTTGAACAAATGAACATTATAATGAGAGCAGCCTTTCCTCTCCCGTCATGAGCGCACGTCCTCGATGGCCAACGCGTCACGTCTGTCTGGGTGTCACACTGCTACCCAAGGGCTCTTCCTTAAGGATACATGTGACCACGTTCCCCTGCTTAGCCAACTCAGTGGTTTCCTCCTGCCTCTTTGTAGGGGGCTCTGACCCTCTTGGGTGGTATGGGCGAAGCCCGTGAATTCTTCTCAGCGTCATGCTTTTAAATGCAAAAAAAAATCTAGGAAAAGTGCTATTTTTTTTTTTAAAGGGTCTAGGATCAAACAAACTCTTTCATTTGGCTTATAGAATCCTTCCTGCCACCTAGCCTCCGCCCAGCTCTCCCTCACTCACACTCCCAGGTGGCATTGCAGCCATTCTCGGGAGTCGTTGCCCTGACCCTACCCTCTACCTGGAATGCCTTCTCCCACCTCATAGAAGCTTCCCCCTTTGCATGAAACCCCCTTCTGACCCTGGCCTCCCTCCCAGATACCCTTGTGTTTAACCCCTTGGAATCTTGTATGAAGACCACAGGTGGTATTAGGTGTGCCGGCGTCCCTCGCCAGAAGGTGAGCCCCTGTTTCCCTCTTCATGCCAGTCATTCTCTGCGTGATGGGGCTGGTGCCCGCCTGCCGGCCTGGATTCTCTCTTTTTACCATAGCTCAGTATCCTTCACGTCCCTCCTTATTGCTAAGAACAGAATCCTGTGTTTTCTCACACTCACTTGTGCTTCCAGGTCCATATTTTCTCCCCTCCATCTCCCCTCACAGCCAAGGATGATGGAGCAAGTGAACCAGTTGAGGGCTCTGCACTGGGCCCTTTCTCCCAGCGGCCCCAAGAAGAAGTAGTGTCAGGCTTGTTGAGAAAGTGGGGCTTCAGAAGGGGAGGGACTGGCCCCTAAAGAGCTAGAGGAGGTTGTGGAGCCGGGTCTGAGCTGAGTGCCCTTCCTCCACAGCCTGCCCCCCGATGTGCTGACCTTTTACCCCTGGTTCTCCCATCGCCATCTTCCATGTCATGCCAGCTTCCCCTGCATTTGTTCCTGGAGTAGCCAGGCCGATGATGAGGGGTGCCACCCCAAACTCCATTCCTGCCAGGGCGGGTTTGCTATGCATCTCCATACCCTCCTTGCTTTCTCCCTCATGCTCTGGTCGTGGCACAGATCCTGCCATTTTCAGGGCCGGCCCTGCTTCTGTTTGATGGGCTCCATGTGTCACTGAAGGGCATTGCACCCTGGGAGAGTGAAGCCCCCCCCGCCATCTTGTTGTTCTCTCAGGAATTGATTTGGGTCTTTTCTCTACAGCTTTTGTCATCTACAACTTTCTGAGTCTCTGCTACGAGTACCTCGGAGGAGAGAGTGCCATCATGTCCGAGATCCGAGGGAAGTCCATAGAGTGAGTAGTGGGCCTTCCCCAGAGCCCTGCTCCCCTCCCTCCCTCCCTCCGTCCTGCTCTGCGTCTCACGGTTACTCCAGTTACTGACTTTGGAGGGCCCCCCATCTCGGAGTGGGCAAGGAGGCTTGACAAGGCCTCCCCGACTCCCTGGACCTGTTTCCTTCTTGGTCGCACGCCTTGCATCCATCATGGCCCAAGCTCTGGGGGGAGGGGAGCTTCTGATTCTGGCCAACTCTACCTCTCATGTCAGTCCCCCGTACCCCTCACATACAGTGATTGAGCGCCACTTGTGTGCAGAGGGCAGTGCCAGGGGCCACAGGGGCTAGAGAGGAGGAGAGGGGGCCTTCCTCAGAGCCTCATTAATTCTGTCACAAAGATAGACTCAGCCCCTGATCAGCCTGGCCCCGTGCACTTCATGGACGGATGTTCTCTGCTCCCTCTTTCAGCCCATGTTTCCTGGGGTCTTTTCCACGACATCCCTTTTCATCTCCTTCACTCTAGTCCTTCTCTCTGGGCTGGCCAATCAGTCCCACAGAGGGATTGAGGAAAAATACTGTCCCAGAGCTGAGCCTTTGTATCTCATGAGCTTACTTGAGTTGGCCTGGGTGCTTCCCGACACCCTTCCATCCCTTTTCCTCCCACTTCTGCTCACACCCGTCTCTCGTTCAGGTCAAGCTGTGTGTATGGTACCTGCTGCCTCTGGGGGAAGACGTACTCTATTGGCTTCCTCAGGTTCTGTAAACAGGTACGAATCCGAAGGGCACCTCCTTGCCAATGGGCACTTCCCTGGGTGGTGGGCACCTTCCTGGGCGGTGGGCGCCTCACTGAATAATGGATACCTTGCTGGCAGTGGGCATCAGGCTTGTAGACCAGGGAGGGGTCTCATTACCAAGGTTACTGAGTCAGAGGATTTGAGAGCTGCAAGACCTGGAGGAGCACAGGCTTGAGTGTGGCGAGGACGGATGAGGAAGCAGAGCAAGGTCAGGGCAAGGAGGGACCCGGTCCTCTGGCTTCCATCCGGGGTCCTCATCGGGCCGTGCTGCCCTGGAATAGAGAAGCATTTGAGTGCATTACGAGAGAGTGGGAGGGGAGAAGCCCAGGGAGCCAGACACGTAGGCCCCGGACAAGGGCAGCCAGGAGCTCCATCTTGTCTCATTTCCCCTTTAAATCCGTGTCACCGTCAGCCCCCAGGAACCATCCACCGTCCATTAGGGAAGTGGGAGTCCCAGCTGGGGGCGCTTAGAAGTCGATGCAGGAACCAGCCCCCTACGTCCCCACCATGGAGCACTTTGGGAGAGGAACCGGCCCCAGACACTTAGTCATCGTGTGTGGGGTTCAGTGTGCGGGGGCCGGGGTGGGGGGAATGGTCACACACTAGAGCTTTCCATCAGTCGAGCCTGGAGGTCAAGAGCCTTGCATTGCAGCTGGTGGGAGAGCATGACGAGGCAGATCAGGTCACATCACTCGAGGCCCCCAGCCCTGTCTCATGCTTGGATCCCAGCAGACTCCCCATTCTCCCTTGTCTCACAGAGGATCCCCCAAAATTAGCCCCTGGAGTTGATCCTTAGCTTCTTAAGCAGCTTGGCCTTGGTCTAACTCGAGGGTCTGAGCTGGGCCCAGCCTCTTAGCTTACTAGGCCATGCTTCTTTGGCCCCTCTGGTGACCATGTGACCCGGGGCCCCCGTCCCCTGCTCTCTGACCCCACCGGCACTGGTTTGATCTGTGGCAGCCCAGCTTATGTTGTAGTTGGGTGGCCTCTTGGGGGCATGGGATTGATGTTGCTGCCCAATGGGAGCTGATGTCCATGGGGCTGGGGCAGCTCGGAGCCTCCCCGGGGAAGTAGATGCCAGTCCTGTCTCTCTCCACATCTTCCCACCCTTATACTGACAGTCCTGGTTCTTTGAAACTTTTGCCACTAGAATTTTAGGGAAATACTACGCAATCCTCAGATTTACATGAGAAGTTCCCGTCGTGGGCTCGTGGCCCTCACTGACTTGGTTTTTGTTTTTTATTCTTGCCTTATGCATCCAGTGTCACTTGATGACAAATGTTTTTCCTTCCTGGCCTGTCAGGGTCTAAATTTTTTAAAAATGGGATTGTTCGGTGGGCAAAGGAAAGTCTCTTAATCTCGGAGCTATTCTGGTTAAACAGCCCTGTTCTTTCCCTCTCTCCTCCCCTGTCCTGCCCTCTTTACTGTCCACTCAGAGCTCTGCCCTGACCTCCTCTGTATGACTCCTGATTGGCCGGGTCCCAGCCAGAATCCAGTATTCCCAATTCCCAGGCCTGTTATCTTTCTGGGTCGAGTTGTGGTGACTCTGATGAGCCCAATAACCAGGCTTATCCTGAAGCATTATTGTGATGAGGAGATGCCAGTGGTCCTGCTAGTGATGAGATGCCCACAAGTCCTGGGAGGGAGGAGATTGCCAGCTGGTCCCAGAAGGGTATGCTAGTAGCGAGGAGCTGCTGGTGACTCTTGAAAGGTTATGCCAGTGAATCTGGCAGTCTGCCATGCTAGAGAGCCTTTATCCAGGGACACGCTGTCTCTTTTCCAAACGCTAACCTCACCTAGCTCAGTGGTCCATCACCAAGAGGCTGGGGAGTATTTGCTGAATACTGTGAGCATGGCAACCCATGAAACAGCGGCAAATTACATAGCCCTGTTGTCTTGTGCCACAGTTTAGAGTTGTTGTTTTCTCCACGTGAGGTCCTTGTCTAATGACTATTAGACAAACGAAGCAAAGCAGGGGTCATTAACCCTTTCTGTCTCGGATCTCCATCTCCCCCCCCCCCCCCCCTTTGATGGTCTGGTGAATCATAGGGACTTCTCAGATTGCCGTAATATAAATACCTAGTAATACAAAGCAAGCCATATGTATTGAAATTGTTTTAAAAAATTTTTTTAAGCTCACAGTCCATAGATTAAGAATCCCTGTACAAGGGGAACTAAACCAGAAGGGGAAAAAAAGGAAGTAAAGAAGCATTTATTAAAACACCTAATTATGTATGAGTTGGGCCTTGTGCTAACACTTTACAGGCGGTTCATTTGATCCTCACAACAACCCTGAGAGTAGGTTCTATAATTATTCTCATTTCACGGTTGGGGAAACGAAAGCAAACAGGTCAAGTGACTTACTTGCCCACCCAGCTAGCGAGTGCCTGAAGCTGGATTTGAACTAAGATGTTCCCAACTCTGGGCCCAAAGTTGTACCTGCTGTACCACGGCTTGCTGGAGTGTGGGGTGGGGTATAGGGATGGAGGACGGGACGGGGGGACTCACAGATTCTCCAGAGACGGGTGATGTGAGAGCTGGTTTCATCCTTCATCCAAAGGCAAAAACCATTATTTCGTAAGACACTTGCTGAGCTGTTCTTGCTGGACTCATAAAGATTGTCTGAAAAAGATCAGGAGAAAGATAATTACAGCTTCTTACTAAGATCTGTCGCAGAGGATAGAGGTAGAAAAGTCTACAAATAGCTCATTTACAACCCAATTTATGACCTACTCAGATTAAACTGACATGTATTAAAATAATCAGTGACTTCAGTGCAGTAGCAAGCAGAAGAGAAGACAGTTAAAAGGGGAAAGATGTTGGAAAATTAGTCACAAATAAGGCCAAAGATATAGTCAACCCAGAAGCCTCTTTTCTGTGATTGTCAAGAAAATATCTAGGAGGTGGGCCAGCTAGGTGGCGTAGTGGATAGAGCACCAGCCCTGAAGTCAGGAGGACCTGAGTTCAAATCAGACCTCAGACACTTACTTAACACTCCTAGCTGTGTGACCCTGGGCAAGTCACTTAACCCCAAGTATCTCAGCACCAAAAAAAACCCAAAAAAGCCTGGAAGGCACTGAACGATTATTTCCAAATAACATTATAAAAAAGTAATGTATATTAACAGAATTATTTCCAAAACAGCTATCTGTGCAGTCGGTTTGTTAGAGCAAAGATTGAAATCAGTAATGAATTAGAATAAAAATGAAAAGAAGCTATTTATGTCTATATCTTTATATATTATATTATAGATATATTTATATTTAGCCTATTAAACAATTTATTGGTGCCTCAAAATATTAAATGGATAAAAGAATATATAGAGACACAGACTGTCACTACTTCCAAAGGAAGTTTTGTCTGCGTAAACTGACCAAACCATATTAGCTGTCAGCTGCTTGACCCCTTTGCCAGACAGAGAGAGACAGCAAAGAATGATACCAGTTCAAGCTAGAATTTCATCTGTAAGATCTTAAGGAGAAAGACGGTCGATTTCGAATACTTCCCCTTCACAAAATGGCAAGGCGACCGAAAGCTTCACGGGAAACCCACTGAAACAAGAACATCTCAGTAGCTCTTACTGATGGAACTGGAAGAATGACTAAAGAAATGAAAATGAGAAATACCTGCCAAGATTTCTACAACAGATTTTCTTTTCCATCAGTGGCTGGGACCACCACATTCAGACTGTTACATCCCAGTCCCCAGAGGGTAGCTTGGGATCTAAAAAAACCGAGGTGGTCCGTGAGGGAGCTGCCATATTTTGAGCGATCAAGTCTTCGGATTCCTAAAAGAAGGAAAAACTAGAAAAATATGGGAGAAAATTTTTCCATTTGGAAAAGAATCATGGACCTTGTTACACTTTGTTTTTAAGGCAATTGTGAGACTGTGTACTGACTCATGTGTTTTATTGCTATCTCGATAAGGTCTACACCCTTATTGGATGGAGTGGATGGAACTATAAGAAACGGGCCGGTTTTAGCAAACGATTATGTAAAGCGTTATGCAATTTTACATTACTCAGTTGCCCCAGCGTCGTAAGGAGAACAAGATGCGACTCTTAAGTTTGGCTTATGGAAAATCATTTGATTCTATGGAACAAAATAGTCATCACGGATTAAGCACCTACTGTGTGTGTGTTGGGCACTACACTAAATACTGGAGACACAAAAAGGCTCAAAAAGCAGATAGTTCCTGCTGTGAAGGATATCAGTTCAGTGCAAATTCCAAATTGAAGAGGGGAGAAGGGCGTCCCCTTTGGCTGAGAACAGAACCTCCAAATGCTGCGGTCTTCTATGTGAAATCCATCATCAGGCCGTTATCATCCACATAGGAAAAACTGAGTGGATGAAAAGTGCCTTTTGTCCAAATGCTGCCGTGTAGTCAGACAGACAGATAAGAGGAACGATCCAGCATCACGGGTCTCTCGGACGGATGCAGCTGGTCCTCAAATCGGGCCCGAAATGAAGGAGGAAGAGGAAAGCGGGCTGGACCGGAGCCCTTGGGAAATGCTCCGTGCTCTTGGCTGGCCCGAGAGGCTCAGAGTGGATTTTCAGAAAGGAATTTTCCTTTTGGAGGTAGCCAGGGCCTGTTTTTTAATACCATTCCCTTTTTTCCCAGTGATGTGATAGGACATGAATTCTAGGGGGGTGAGTCATGAGATTCCACTGACATGAGTCACGCAGTTCCACGGGGCCTGAAGGGTTTGAAGTTTTGGGCCATTCCCAGTGAAGGGAGGGACACACAGTGGGGGTAACTGAGCTGTGGCAGATAAGTGATGGACAGTGGTGGCCTCCCCCTCCTCCCTCCACGGGTGTTTGTCTGGCCTCCCTTTCAGATGAGGGAGGGAGAAGCAGGGGATGGGGCAAGGGCAGGATCAGCTGGAATCCCAGGCTGGGGGGCTCCCATGCTCACGGTCGGTGGAAGCATTGCAGGAAGGACTTGAGTAGGTGGTCCGGGATGAGGCCCGCGGAAGGGAGAGGAGCCCCAGGACGTGATCTGGCCGCCCCCCCCCCGCCCCGACTCTCCCGCTTCCTCTGGTGCTGTCTGGGGGAGGACATCGTTTCCTGTTTGCTGTTGTTCCTGACCTCTTCCTCCGCCCACCTCCCCAGTTTTATCTGTGAGGAGGCATCGAGATTTCCATTACCCGGTGCCAGCAGCTCGGAGCCGGTGGGCCTGGCATCAGGCCAGGGTAATGGGCTGTCCTCTCGAGCTTCCTTGGGGGGGGGAGCGCCAGCTTGGGACCCTCGCTCGCCCGTGGGATCTTGGGCCCTCTGGGGGCATCTGTAAAATGAATTAGACCTTGCTCATCCCCTGTCAACTGTCAGGGCTGTGAGAGAGGCAGCTCAGTGATGGAGAGAATGGATGGAGCATTGACTTGGAGGCAGGAAGGCCCAAATTCAAGTCAGTTTGCTCCTCTGTGAAATGGGAATCCAAGTGGCCCTTTCCTCCCAGAGCCAGTGAAAGCTCGCACGTGCTCGTGTGTCTATAGAGTGCTTGGTAAATATGCGCTGCCATCGAGGGGCCGTGGCGCCAGCCCCTTCTTGTGTTTTGCAGCACATCCCGTGTGGCCCCCTCGCCCTGCCTGCTGGCTCGTGGGTGTCTCCTGAATCACGACTCTGTCTGGGCCTTTGATGAGGGCTTTGTGGCAGTGCTCCACTCAGTGAGCCGGAGCCCCTGAGGAGGGCACAGAACTGGGGCCGGGGGGCTTGTCCCGGCAGCTAAGCCAGTGACTGTGCTTAGTGAGGCCACGGAGGTCACCACAGGCCACAGGAACTCGGGGCTCATCCAACCTCGTTTGGGAAATGCCGCCGCCACCCCCCCAAGAGCCACACTGAGGACGTCCAGGAGGGTCTGGGCCCGGGGTCTGGGAGGGAGGATCAGGCCCGGGGCCCCAAGGGGCGCAGTCACAGCTCTGTCCTGGAGCGCCATCCTTGCAAAGGGAGGGGGCTGCTCGGTCCCAAACGGGGCCTGGCCGGTGTCGGGGGGGGGTGAGGGGGGCATAAAGGTCTGCCCCGGACTTGGGGCACCCACGGTCCCCTTCCCTCCCCACCCTCCTGACCTTCTCTTGGCTTCCTTCCAGGCCACCCTGCAGTTCTGCGTGGTGAAGCCCCTCATGGCCATTAGCACGGTGATCCTGCAGGCCTTCGGGAAGTACCGGGACGGCGACTTCGAGTAAGTGGGTGCTGAGACAGAGGAGAGAGAGACACAGAGTGCATGTGGGTCAGTGTGTGTGTACGCCCCAGGCCCCATCCCAGGGTAGGAGTGACTTGTTCCTCCTGAAAGGGTGGCTTTGAATTCACCCAACATGTCTCGGGTTCACGTCACAGCTGGGAAGCTGAGTAAGCCGAGCTCCCATCAGGGGGCGCCCTAGTCGTTGCTCCCTCTGAGGGCCGCCGGCACCAGTAGCCCAAGCAGAGGGACCGGAGCCCGGGCCGGAGGCAGGTTGGGCCTGGAGCATCTTGGGCTGCGGCTCCTTCCGCCGAGTGCACCCCCTGGCCCTTGGCTCCTCTAGCTCACAGCGGGGATGTGGGGTCCCGGGGCCTCCCCTAGGGCCACACCCGGCCGTATGGCGAGGCCCTGAGCGCTCACGCCTCCTTCCCCGCAGCGTCACCAGCGGCTACCTCTACGTGACCATCATCTACAACATCTCAGTCAGCCTGGCCCTCTACGCCCTCTTCCTCTTCTACTTCGCCACCCGGGAGCTGCTCAGCCCCTACAGCCCCGTCCTCAAGTTCTTCATGGTCAAGTCTGTGATCTTCCTCTCCTTCTGGCAAGGTGAGGCCGCCCCCGGCGGGGAGGCAGGGAGGCCAGGAGGGGGCTCGGGCATCATTTCCTGCTAGCCCCATAGTGAGAGGAGCCCAGACATGGCCTCCCCCTGCTGATCTGCCGGTACCCTCTGGCAGTGAGGGTGGCTGCTGGGCTCCCTGGGTACGTGGGCTGGGGTGGGGGTGGGGAGGAGAATGTGGATTCCTCTGGCATCTGCCCTCACGTAGCTCCCCAGCCTCCCTCCCTCAGTGCTGCATAGGGGCCCCCGGGGTAACCCCAACATGATCGGGACCCCCAGCACATCCTGGACTTGCATGGTCCTCCCTTGCCCCACTTTTCCACCTGACCACCCTTCCCAGTCAGTCTCCGCTCTCGGGCCTCTGCGCTTTCTTCTCCCTCCCTTCCCCAGCCCAGTCACACTCCTTGGGGCACGTGCGATCTCCTCCTGTGTCAGTCCCCCCTCACTGAGCCCAGCGCGCCCATCCTGCGGGGTTCTCGGCGCAGCCCAAGATTCCCCATTGAGTCTGGGGCTTCCGTGTGACCCTGCTGAGCTCCTGGGCCCTTCAGACCCCCAGATCCCCTTCCCTTCCAGTCACTCGCCAGCCCTACCTCCCCTGCTGCCAGTCACGGCCTTCTTGCCCCCGCCCTCAGGCATGCTGCTGGCCATCCTGGAGAAGTGCGGGGCCATCCCCAAGATCCACTCGGCCGAGGTGTCGGTGGGGGAGGGCACCGTGGCTGCCGGCTACCAGGACTTCATCATCTGCGTGGAGATGTTCTTTGCCTCCCTGGCGCTGCGCCACGCCTTCACCTACAAGGTCTATGCGGACAAGAGGCTCGATGCCCAAGGTAGGAGGGGGAGGGGTACCCGAGGAGGCTGGGAATGGGGCGGGGACCACCTCGATCGCACCTCCCGCTCTTCCTGCTGACTCCTGCCGGGCTCCTGGTGGTTCCACGGGGGGCAGAGAAGCTTCCTGATCCGAGGTCGGGGAAAGGGAGACTCCTTTAGTACCTGGGAGAGTCCCAGGGGGGGCCGGGGGTTCTTGCTGCCACCTCATGTCCAAAGTCAGGTCTGACCAACTGACGTGATGCCCTGGGGCGGGGAGCCAGGCTGGCCCATCTCTGACCCCAAGCGAGGGAGACCAGGGCCCTCCCTGCGGCCTCCCGAGCCGCCCACCGCTCTCTGAGATTCCTCCCTTTCCCGCTGATCTTTGCGCCGTCCTGGAGAAAGCTCTGTGACATGCTTCCTGTCGCCAAGCACTCACTGGGCACTGGGGCTTTCCGTGATGGAGGCTTTACCCCTTCCCCGTCACTCACATCCATCCCTGTGTTCCCACCCTGCCCCGGGCATCCCCACCCACTTTTTCCTGTGCCCAGAGAAGGCCGAGCCTGGGGAGATTGCCCAACACCCATCCACATGCCCTGGGCCACCTCGTCCCCATCCAGGGGTCAGAGGGGATGCCGCTTTCACCACGTCCCGGGCCGGCCAAGCTCAGAGCTGGAGTTGGCGAGCCTCTCCTTCCCCCAGCGCCAGAGATGGCCCGGGCCCTGAGCCCTGGCTGGTCAGCCGGGAGTAGCCCGGGCTGGAGGCAAGTTGTGAGGGCCTTCCCCGACAGAGAGCTCTGGGCCCCAGGCTCCGCTCCTGGCTCCGAAACGTCCTGTTGGGTGTCAGTCGGCATTTCTCAAGTTCTGGCCGTGGGCCGGCCCCGTGGGAGCTCGTGGGCACAGAAGGCCCTCGCCAGCCCCTGTAGGCCCCGAAGCTCTTGGGGCAGGCCAGAGAGAGGGCAGGGAGCCCCAGGGTAGCTGCGCCATGGGGCGGCCCAGTGGGTGCCTGTGTGCTGGAGAGGCCGGGGTTTGCTGGGGCTGTCGGGGCGCTCTGTTCATTCAGTTATCTGCCATCTTTCTGTCTCTGGTTCCTCTCCCTTCTCTCTCTCCCTGCCCCCACCCCCGACCGCCTGATGCTGCAGTGCCGGCGTACGGCCCCTACGGTAGGTACCCCGGCCTCCCGGCCTCCCTCCTCGCCTTGCTCACCTCGCCAGCATGCCCCTGTTCCTCCCTGAGCCCCCTGCCCTTCTGACCCAGACCGGCGCCTGTGGGGAAGGTTCAGCCGCTTCTCCTGCCCCGAGCCCTGCAGCCTTCCTCCCGGTGTCCCCTGGTGCACGTCTGCCAGACCGGGGAAGAGCCCGAAATCGGGGTGTGGTGGTCGGGGGAGCTCCCCCACTGCCCAGCTGCTTGTGCTGGAGGCCCCAGGGGGACCCAAGGAGCGTGGGGAGATGTTCTCCTCCCCAGGATGGGCGGGGGGGGCGCCCCCCTCCTCAGCTCTCAGGCTCCTCGTTTGTCCTCCCCGTCCATACTTGTTCAGCCTCACCCCAGCTCCATGGTCCCCTCCTGCCTTCCTTGAGATGCCCGTTTCCTTTCCCTTTCTCCCCAAGGTCCCAGGAGCAGGAGGAGGGCCTGGCCCAAGCGGCATCCCCTGCTGCCTGGGCCTGGCTGGGCAGACCCCTCCCCCTCCATGCCCTCAGCTCCATCACACCCACTGACCGCGCAGCATGGTTGTCCGGCGCCTGCTCGTGGGCCTCTTGTGGGGGGGCCGGGGCGGGCTGGCCGGGCGCACCCCCAGGGTCCTCTCCCGCCTCCTCCCACAGGCCGCTGTGCACCCATGAAGAGCATCTCCAGCAGCCTCAAGGAGACCATGAACCCCCACGACATCGTGCAGGATGCCATCCACAACTTCTCGCCGGCCTACCAGCAGTACACGCAGCAGTCCACGCTGGAACACGGCCCCTCTTGGAGGAACAGTGCCCACGTGCTGGCCCGCTCCCACAGCCTGGGTGGCGGCGCCCGTGACAACGAGAAGACCCTTCTGCTGAGTTCCGACGATGAGTTCTAGGGGGCCGCCCGCCCCTCCCCGGGGGGCGTGCAGGAAACTGGCAAGCACAGCCTTGGGACCTCCCCTTAATTTATTAAACTAGAGACACAGGTCACAGCTCTTCCCGGACGGGCCCGGCCTCGCCGGCAAGGCTTCTAAGCAACAAGCCGTGCGCCCCCGGAAGTGGGGGACAGGGATCCTGGGAGAGAGAGAGAGCAGTCTGAGCGCACGGGTTGGAGCCCCCTCCCGCCGGCCCCCAGCTGTTCCAGGCTGTTCCAGGCCCAGCAGCCGTGGCCACTTGCGTCTGAGTTGGAGGATGGGGGTGGTTGCCACAAGCCCCTCCCCCCCCATCCCGTGTTCTCTCTTGGAGCTGGCGCTGAGCCAGGCCCCCGGGCCCAGGGATGGGACAGGGTGCAGCCCCAGCTCTCCACTAATTGTGCAATACAGCCCTCCCCCCTGCTCCTTCGTCCTGGTGGGGAGCCCAGCCTTGCTCCGGAGAGGGAAGTTGGAAAGACACTGGACCCTCCCTCCTTCCTCGCCACACTGATGTGCCGGGCAGAGCTGCTGCACCTGGCCCGTGCCCCTCCCAGGGGGCCGTCGGGCTTCTCCCTGTTGCTGGGTTCCTATGGAAACCAGACCCCCCCCCCCAGATGTCCTCTGGGAGGAGAATGCCTCAGGACAGAGGTGGAGGCCCCCAGGGCCTCCCATCCTGCATCTCGGCCCGATGTTTCCCACCCAACTACTCCCAGCAGCCTCCCTGCTGCCTCCAAAGCGCTTGGGGAGAGAGCGTCGAGGGGAGGGAAGAAAGCTTGAGGATAGGAGGGGGGTTTTCCTTTGGGCCTGGCCCTCCCGTCTCCTGGCCTGGCGGGGCCCTGGGAACTGCCTCCCCCAGAAGCCCCGACTCTTGTGTGCCTTAATTTCTCTGCAGTTCTGTTCCCCCCCTCCCCGCCAGGTGTGTCCACCTTGTTCAGCCCCTACTGGGAGCCAGCTGCTACCTGGATGTCTGCCACTAGGCCACCTGGGGGGGGGCAGCCAGTGTCAGGACGCCCCCCTCCTCACCCATACTGCCACCCGCCCCCATCCCTATCTTGGGGCCCCGTTCTGGACAAGGAGGCAGGAATGGCCAGTCAAGGCTGAATGAGCAAATCTCTTGTAATTTAGTAAATCAGAACTCTGAAATGCATGAAACTCTCCCCCCTTCCACTCCCATCACCCCCCCCCCGGCCTTTTGGGGAGAGGGCTGTCAGGAGCTCCTAGTTAGGTGGACTTCCTGCAGGAGGGCCTCATGTTAGGGCCTCCCCTGGGGACAGATGAGGGCAGGGAGGCTTATTGATATCTTCCCCCCGGATGTCTTCCTGGCCCCCTGGCGAGGGCAAGGACAAGTAACTTCATGAGATGGACCCCGTGGGCCGTTGGCTCAGCGGGGGCTGGGGAGGGAGGGTCCGGCCTTTCTCCTTGGTCTCCTGGCGGTGATTCCAAAAGGAACTCCCCTATTTCCCCTGGTGTCAGTGTGGGCTTTAGCCACTGCCCCCATAGAGAAGGCCGGGCATCCGCCCACAGTCCCCTTCTCTTCCGCCATCCTCCCACCATGGCCTCTCCCTCTGCAAGCCTTTTGGGCCAAAGTAGCGGTCGCTGCCCCTTGCTCGTGAAGGCCCGGAGCCTCCCGGGGCAGCGGGTTGGGGGGGCTCCTCCCCCCTGCTCTTTTTCTGTGTAATTACTTCCCCACCCTTTTTGTATGATTATTATTTTCAGGTAGAGTAGCTCTTTGTACATAGACTCGCGCCCTTCGCCGTCTGCTCCATGAGAAGTCAGAGCCTCCTAGTTTTGTACGTAGGTAGGATTGCCACGGCTCCCCCAGAAAGCAGCTCTCTCTATTTTGATCTCTGTGATATTTTAAAGGCGCCGGGACAGGAGCAAGCCGAGAAGCTGAGAGATTATCTATCTATCTATCTATCTATATATATATAAGATAATATAGATTGTACTGAAATCAGTTTGGCCTGTGGGTGATTTGTTGCTGTAGAGGTCTGTCGGGGCGTCAGGCTCAGGGGGGAGCTCACGGGTGGGCCCCTGGGCTGGCTGAGGGACGGCGGCAGAGCCTGTCTGAGCCCGACGCTTTGGCAGAAAAGGCCATGAGTCTCCCGGAGACCTGGCATGGGGCACCCTCAGCAACCAGGGCGGTTCCAGCTTGGGCTGGGATTGAAATGGAACCAACCTCATCCCTGTGGTCCTCAGAGAAGTGCTTCTTGGTCACAGCAAACAAGATTAGCACCAGGCCCTGAGACCCTGTCCCTTTCATCTCACCCTGGGGCACATGCCCCTTCTGCCATCATCACTTGCTGCCCAAGTCACTCGAACCCTTCCTGCCACCTCCCAGGGCCCACTCCCCCTGGCAGCCTTGGGGTGGAGGATTAAGCCCTCTCTCACTGAGGACGAGGGAAAGTCCGGAGCATCATCCTACCCGCTCCTCCCAGAGGGCCCCCCTCCTCTGTGCCCCACAGAGTTGCTCGGGGTTGGCACTGTGCCCGCAGCCTGAGCCAGGTGCGCATGAGGCGAGGGGGCTGGAAAGCTGCGTGCCTCCGGAGGGCCTGGCCCAGCTTACTGACGTGAGCCCCCTGGAATGTGGCGGGGGTGGGGGAAATTCCCCAGCAGCCTTTGACCTCTGTAAACATAGCTGCCTTGTCATCCCTCCTGGAGCGTTCTGCCGAGCCCGCTGCCAACAGCTGGCCAGGCCCCGGGGAGGCTGAGCTCAGCACTTTGGGGCAAAGGGGTCATTGGGCTTGGGGCTCTCGCTGTTATTGGGGCCCGGGCTCAGCCCTCCTGGAGTGCGGGAAGGTAACCGTGATACAGGATCCTAGCAGCAGAGCGGAGCCCAGCTAGTCCAGCTCCTCCAGATTCTACCCAGGGCCTCTAATTTCCAAGCACCTTTCTCTCCCAATCCACCTCCTGAGGGAGATAACGGGGGTAGGGAAATCTATCTGTCTGGACTCTAATCACAGGATATCAGATTTGGGGATCCATGTAATCCACCCTTCTCACTTAACCAAGAAACTGGCCTGGCGAAGATGGAGTCAGCAGAGGGTCTCGGGACGTTGCTAAATGCAGCAGAAAGGCCCTGCCCTCCAGAAGCTTCCCTCATCCCGGGGCAGACCCCTGGGGCAGGTGGGGAAGAACGCCTGCTTCCCAGGCGGGCGTCCCAGGCCTCCCCTCTGGGGGTCCCCAGAACACTCGATCAAGTTCCCTCATCCACTCACAGCTACACCTGATGTAGGATTACTAGTGGACAAGGACCATCTCATCCAAGTCAGGGCCAGACACTACGGGGGGCGGGAGGGGGGCAGAGCAGACTCGTCCACTCCCAGTTTGTGCCCCTCCCCTTAGCCTCCCGCTAACATAGAAGAGAATCAGGGACCCCATTTCTAGGGTAAATTCAGGGTTCACAAGGGTTTCCTCATGTGGGGAAAGGGCTCTGGTGAAATGACACACCCACAGTCACACCGTTAGCAGGTGAGACCCAGGCCCAGGTTTTCTGCCTCGACGCCATGTTTTGCAGAAATAGTTAAAAAGGGTATCCTGCTCTAGCCTGGCATGGCTCCTTGGAGACTGACCCTTCTTGTTCTGGGGTCCCGCATGCTGGGGCAGCCCTCGTACTCCCGGGACACACATCTCCCTAACGTCCTTCCACTGGTCCTTATACAACATGGGGAGATATAAGTTGTAAAGTTCTGTTGTCTCCAGAGACTGCTGATCGCTCTCTGGGAGGAGATCTGCTGTCTCAACTCAGTGGAGGGAAGAGGGGGATTTGGACACGTTTCCTCCTCAGAATCCCCCCTCCTGGGAGATCCTTACTTGACTGTAGAAGAATTGTTTTGTGATTATGCATTGGACCAGATCCCCTGAGATCTTCCAGTTCTAAAATCCGGTGATTTAGGAGAAGACCCCGGATTAGAAAGTGCTTCCGCTGGGCTAGAAGGAAAGAAGCGATTCTGTGAGCCTGGAACAGGCCCGGTGCAACCACGGCTTCCTGAGCCAGTGCCCGGGCCTCCCTGGGCGTCTCCGTCCATCCCCAGGTCGCTCAATCCAGACCACGCTCTCAACTCAGTGAAAAAGAACTTGCTTTATTCAGAAAGTCTACAAAATACAGGAGGCGAGCAGCGCTTACTGTAAGTCAGAAAATAAATAAATTCTGGAAGCCCTAGAGGGCATTTTCAAGGTCTTCTGTTACATATAAGATAAAATGTGATTTATTTGAAGATATAAAATATAACGTCCACTCGTCCACTTTCCCACCCAGACTGGGCTCCAGTAAGGTGGGCTGGTAGCTGTGGCAGAGAATAACTTACATCTGTGCAATAAATAAAAAAGAGGTTGGGGCCGGACGAGGGAGGGGAGCAGCTGGGCAAGGAGAGGCTGGGGATGTGGTTAGAGGAGGAGGCCCCAGAAGGCTTTGTTACTTTGGAAGACCAGAACCCCGGAATCTTAGCCCCCTCCTCCCCAAAAGTGCTCAGGGGAGTGGGATCCCAGCCCTTCCTGACTGGAAGCGGGGAGGGGGGCATTTTATGCTGTGTACCCCATCCCGCACCTCACCAGCTCAAAAAGCATCCTGCCTGGCTTTTTCTAAGTGCCCATCTTGCGCAGAGTGCCCGGCCCCCCAGAGCCCCCCACTCTGTCCTCTGGAAGCCCAGAATAATAATTCTGGCGACTCTCCCAGGAGACCGGGGCCTGGGAAGAAGCGAGGGTCAGCTCTGGGGGGCTTGCAAGGTCTGTCTATACCCCCTCTGGAAGCCCCCATTCCTTAGGAAGGGCTCCCACTTGCAAGCCAGTTGTCCAACCTACTTCCAAAGGGCCCAGAAAAGCAAATTAGGGGAGGGGGATGTTGGGTCGGGGCCCCAGCTCCTGCCTCTTCTCCCTGGCCTGGGAGAGGGGAAAGCCCTCGGCCCGATCCCGCCTCCAGGGAGCCCGTCTTCCCGCTGCAGGGGGAAGAGCCGGGAGCGGAGGGGCCCACGGCCTGAAATTGGCACAAAGTCGGCGCCTAACTGAGGCTCGATGATTTAACTTCAGCGTGGGGAAGGGCTTGCTTTCCTCCCCCAGTGTCTCCTTCTGAGTTAGCTCTCTGGCCCACGTGGGGGGGGAAGGGCTCTTGCCCCTGTTCTGCAGCCCTGCCCAGAGCTCGTGAGGGCCAGTGGGGAAGGAGAGCTGGATGCGGGCGGGGCAGGCTGCAAGAGGAGCCGAACCGAGCACATGGAAGTAGGAGCTGTGAGAGGCGGGGCCAGCAAGAGGGGGCGGGGTCCTGTAGGTGTTAAGGCTTGGACCAGGAGGCGGGGCGTTGGGAAAGAATCTAGGGGGCTGGCCCTATAGCAGAGAGGGCCAGAGGTGGGGCCTAGAGCAGGGCCGCCCTGTCTGCACAGGGATGGGATCCGGGGGGCGGGACAAAGACCAGGCACCCTGTCGGCGGAGCGGGATGAGAGGCGGGGGCGGGGGCGAGGTCTGGCTCCCCTCTATCCGTGCCGGAACGGGACCCGCGGTCACGAGGAGCAGGCGGCCGGACTGGAGGCCGCGGTGGAAGCGCTGGCCGAGGACTTGACGATGGTGATGACGCTGGCGGGCGCCACCTTGGCGGCGGGCCCGCCGTGCGCGGCCACGGAGCGCGCGAAGCCCTGCAGCGCCTCGTACTTGGAGCGCAGGGCGTCGAGCTCGAGGCGCATGGCGGCGTTCTCGCGGGCCAGCTTGTCCACCTCGCGCTCCAGCTCGCTCTTCTGCTTCTGCAGCTCCTCCTTCTGGCACACGCGCTTGACGCGGCAGCTGGCGGCGTAGCCGCGGTTCTTGAGCGTGCGGCGCCGCTGCTTCAGCCGCGCCACCTCCTCCTTGGACAGGCCCCGCAGGTGGTGGTTCAGCTCCCGCACCGACAGCGCCATCAGCTCCTCGTCCGACAAGTGCGGGCCCGTGTTCTCGCCCAGCTCGCGCTTGATCTGTGGACACGCAGGGGATTGTGGGGCGGGCATTTGTGGGGGCCCGGACACCCCGACAGCCACGCCCACATAGAGACCGGCATAGACACCGACACTGACACTGACATAGACAGCGATACAGACACTGACACTGACACGGAAATCCAAAACAGACACGGACACTGACATCTACAAACACTAACAACAATAGCACTGCCCACACCTTCTCTACTTCCTCACTTCTTTCTCTCCCTTGCTCTCCTCTCCTCTATTCCTTTGTCCCCCTTTCTTTTTCCCTCCTCTCTTCTCAGTTTCCCTTTTCTTCTTTCTCTTCCTTCTCTCTTTTCCTTCCTAGTTTCTTTCCTCTCCCTAGTCTTCCCCATTCCCCTGCTCTTTTTTCCTCCTTTATTTCTACTTTCTCTTCACTTCATCTTCCATGTGTCCTTGTTCATCTTCTTTCTTCTCCCACCTTGTCCTTTCTTCTCCTTCCTCTTCCCTTATTTCCCCCTCTCTTCCCTCTCTGCTTCTGCTTCTCTCCTCCTCTAACTTCTCTTGTCCTGTTCAACTGCCCTTTGCCTTCTTTTCACCATTCTTTCTGTCTTTTGCTTCTCTTTTCTTCCTTTTCCCTCCCCTTCTTATATTTCTCTCCTCTTCTTTCTTCTTTCCCACTTGTCTTCCCCTTTCTCTTCCCTCTGCTTTTCTCTTCTTTCCCTTTTCTTCCAAAATCCCCCTTTGTCTTCTATTTTCTTTCCATTCTTCCTACCATTTATCTTTTTTTTCTCCTTAGTCCTTGATTTTCCTTCCTCTTGGGGCCTCAGTTTCCTCAGTGATGCTTCTTTTTCCTATACTCTTTTCTTCTTGTCCTCCTTTTTCTTCCTTTTCCCCTCCTTCTACCTCTTCTCTTCCTGCTTCCTCCTTTCTAACCCTCTTCAAATTCCCACCTTCTATAGGTGGGATACTAGGAGGAAGAGAGGTGAGAATGGGAGTGAGGGGGGCATGGAAAAAAGTGATACTAGAGGAATCGTCTTGGCATTTTTCTCCCAAGGTCCAGTGTCTCATACGTCATAGGTTTGTTGGATGGAGTTGAGTTGGTTCAACCTCTTTATTTTACACATGGGGGAAAAGAGGTGAAGTGACCAGCCCAAGATCACTATGGTAAACATGATTTCTCCCCTGAAATCTGTGCACAACGTTAACTCTTGGGCTGGAGAATCCCCAAGTTCCATTTTAACTCTAAAGCCTTTGATCTACAACTGCTAAAGATTTGATTGGAAGTCAGGAAGACTCTAGAACCTAGGACATTGGACCCAGGGTGCCAGGAGAAGACTAGAGTTTGTAATCTTATATTTGGGGAACTAGGAGAATTCTACAACTTGAATCTGGAAAACTAGGAGAATTCTGAAACTTGGAACCTTGGATTCAGGGAGCCAGGAAAACACTAGTGCCTGGTATCTTATATACAGGGAACTAGGAGAATTCTAAAACTGAAGCCTCAGATCCTGGGAGCTAAGAGAAATCTAGAACTTGAAGCCTTGGATGCTGGGAGCTAGGAGAATTCTAGAACTTAGGATCTTGACTAGCTTGGAGAGGGGAGCAGGGAGTCATGAGGGGACAGGACAGGAGAGGAAGAAATCAGTGGGAAGGGGAGGCTGGGCTCTCACCTTTAGTGCTTTGCTGGATAAAGTGTCTGTAGACATTTTTGGATCAGGTGCCCTCAGGGCTGGAGACCTGCAGGAAAAGAGATGAAGCATTATTTATTGTTCCAAACTCCTACTTTGCTTTTTATCTTAGGGTTGTGGTTGAGCAGGCACTCATCCATGATTAAAACTAGCTGTATCCATGGACAAAGTAGGCAGCCACTAACCCCAGACTTTCCCCTCCATCAGCCTCCTCTGAAATCCCACCTCTTGGAGTCATTCATTTATCGCCATAGGCGAAGTACCTACGGTATGGGCAGAGAGCACCGCCCTAGGCAGGGGAGGCTGGGCAGGACTGCACACTCCTGGATGCCTTACTACTGGGGAGACTGAGGCTGGTGAGCTTTGTAGTTTTATACGGCCCAGTCCAATGACCACCCTGACTGAGCTCATGCTACCTGTGGGAGTGAATGAAGCCTAAAACTGGCCCAGGATCTTTGGTTTGGGTAGATGGAGTCAGCCAGATGTGGGGCAGGGATAATAATAAGCCTAAGTGATCAATGATTGATTTTATTAATCTGAAGAACTGCTCCCTACAGCAGTGCAGATGTTCAGTACCTGAGAACCACTCAGAGCAGTAAGAGGATGTGTTTTGCCCAAGATCACACAGCTAGCATGTGTCAGAGCTGGGATTGGAACCCAGGACTTCCTGACTTGAAGGCCAGGTCTCTAACTATTCCTACACCACACTATCCACCTACACCTGCACCTTTTGAGTGACTTATGTGCTGCATATCTCATTTGATTCTAGCCATCGCTCTGTAGGGTGAGTTAACTAGGTGGCCCCATATTCAGAGCGCTGGTCCTGGAGTCAGGAAGCCTCATCTTCCTGAGTTCAAATCTGGCCTCAGATACTTCCTAGCTGTGTAATCCTGGACAAGTTACTTAATCCTGTTTACCTCAGTTTCCTCATCTGTAAAATGAACTGAAGGAAAAGGCAAACTCCATTTTTGCAAAGAAAACCCCATTGGGGACACAACTTAGAAGAGAAAATCAAGGGACAGTGAAAGAGATCTTAGATCTTCTACATGGCAGGCCTGGGACCAAACCAGGCTGCCTTTGGTCACCATGGTGACCCCTCACGGACAGCAGAGATCAGTAAAAGACTATTTGGGGCCACTGCCTCTGCCTCTAGAGTGTCAGAGGGGTTTCACATATCTCTGTCCTCTGCATCGAGGGGTGAGCCACCAAGTAAAAGGCCACTGGGGGGGCAATTCCTGATTTCCCAGTGCCTGACCACATCCCAACACCTGCCTTGTTACCCTGATCACCCAATAGTCAACTAGTGTGATTTAGTGGAAGGAGCCTCAATTTAGTCATCTGTGAAATGGGGAGAATAATAGCACCAATCTTAATTGCTAGTAGTGAGGATCAAATGAAACAATATTTATCAAGTGCTTTGTCTTGGAGTGTTACAGGAACGCCAGCTATTATTGTTGTTGTTGTTATGTCAGCCAACAAGTATTTACTAAGGGCATGCTATGTGCCAGGCACTGCACGCATGTTATTATTAACCCCTGTGGATTATTACTGGCTGTCTCTGACCAGCCAATGCCCTCCCCAGAGATCCTCGGCCTCGCCCAGCCCTCCCAACAGCTGATGTTTTCTTCCCTTATGTAGTGAAAAGAGAATTCCAAGGGGTCCCTTTCTCCTCTGGAGCGCTCCAACTTAAGGTAGCCAAGGACTGGCGCCTCCCTGAAATCTGCCTTTTGTTTTCCCAGACTTCACTTTGGAGGAGGAGGGATGTCTCCTTCTCTCCCCACCACCGCACCCCAAGCACAGCTGAGGGAATGGGAATGACGCAGGGGAGAAGTTGGTCTTTCTGGGGACTACTAGAAAGTGGTCAGGGTCTCTTGCCTAGCACTTCTGGCCAAGTGGGGGGATAAGAGTGTGAGAAGAACAGGTTCCCCCTGGGCAGATATCCCCACTGGGTTTCTCAAGGTTTCTAAGGAAAATCCAGCATTCTCTCCAGGACACCACGCCATCCAGCGCCCTCATTTAATAAATGAAACTCAGAATGGGACTTGACTTGTTCCAAGCCACATAACAGTGAAGCCAAGATTCCTGGCTCCCAGATCAATCTTTTCCCCTGCCACCCCTTTACTTTGAAGCTCTCTCTGTAACAGGGATCCCTTCACTCCAGTCTTGAGCAGCGGTGGGCTAGGCCCTGGCGGGTCATGTGCTCGATGGCCTAGAATGAGTAGGGTCCTCAGAGGTCCCACCCGATTCTTCCTCCTCACTTTACAGATTAAAGGGCCCAGAGAAGTGGGTGAGTACATGGAGCAGGTCTCATTGACTCCTACAGAACTCATAAGCTGCCAGGTTTGGAAGAAGAAGGCCTCAGAGGCCAGCTGACCCACAGTTAGGCCTCAAGAGCTGAACTGACTTCCATAGAAGATAGTAAAATGGCAAAGGGGGGGGGGGGGGTCTTGATTCCAAGTCTTTGTCCATTACTACATTACTGCCTTTTATTCAAATACCTACCAGTCAGGGAACAAAGCATTTATTAAGTGTTTACTGTATACCAGGCACAGAGCTGGCTCCCAAGAACAAACAATTCTGCCTTCCACTTAAGTGGGGACAACATAAAGGACAGGATCTTAGATTTACAGCTGGGCGGGACCTGGGAGTCCCCAGCCACACAACTAACAAACACAAAGCATCCACACAGTAAACATAATAGTCATAGGGTTGGGGAGGGATTGAGAAAGGCTTCAGGTTTGCACTCACCAGGGCCAACCCTTCTCTACACACAGCAGGGAGCAAAGGCAAGAGGCCTGGCGCTCAGGCTTGTTTACTCTGCCCCAGCAGCCTCGCTTGCCATGGAAAGCAAGGGCTTGGGCCACTGTTGGCCTCAGGCCTCCCCTCCCCCGACTCCACCAGCTTCTTCAGCTCTGCCAAGTGTAAGTTTTTGCACCCCTCCACCCTCACCCTATTCATTCTCATCTCATCTCACACCCCTCAACCTACCCCCATCTCCAGGGCATGGAGTCTTCTTCCCCTGTCATGGTGACTTAGACAGAAAAGGGGAGATTCCCCAGAGTTCTCAGAAGTTCCTCCAGCAACAAAGTGAGGAGTGGGAAGAGATGTTGCCCAGAGGGAACCAGGGCCATTCTTGGTGGGAGGGAACAAGGCTCAGAGGAAGCCTGAGAGGGAAGTTGATGGTCTAGGAAGTCCCCCAGGAAAGCACAGCTTCTCCTCCCATCTCTCTCCTGTGCTGGGAGTTCACCAGAGCCCCACAGAGGCAGGAATGGCTCTTGGTCTGACGAACACATCCTCCCACTGCCCCTGGGGTTTCTGGTTGAGAGGAAAGAACAGCTCTGGCTAGAGAGGAAGAGAAAGGAGATGAGTTTGGGGAAACTGAGGCTGCTTGGGGAGAAGGAACTGCCCCCAGGCAGGCCCATAGGGTTAGTTAGTGGTTCTAACTCTAGATTAGAATTAGAGGAGCCTCAGAGGCTCCATTCTAGGGCCCAACACCTTTGGGATCTTTCAAAAGAGTATGGGGACAACTTAGTAAATATCATCCCACTGAAGAGAAACACCAAAGCACAGTGGGCAGAAAACTGGCTTTCAAGCCTCGTTTCTGCCACTGACGATGTGTGACCTCTTTGCTCCCAGTGGCATCCTAAGATGAAAATTATTACATTAAAAATTTTAGATTAAATTACATTTTTAAATTTATATTAAAAATAACAATAGCTTTTTATTTTTCAAAATACATGCAAAGATAGTTTTCAACACCCTCCCTTGCAAAACCTTGTTCCAAATTTTTCTTCTTCCCTCCCCCCCGGCCCCCTTTCCTAGACAGTAAACAATCCAATACAGGTTACGATTCTTCTAAACATGTCCACATATACCATGCTGCACACACACACACACACACACACACACACACACAAATCAGATCAAAAGGTGGAAAAATGAGAAAGGAAAAAAAAAAAAAAACGAGCTGTACAATAACAACAACAATACTATGTTGCGATCCACATTCAGTCTCCATAGTCCTCTCTCTGAATGTAGATGGCTTTTTCCATCACAAGCCTAAGACTACATTTCAAAGAGGAGCAGACCTGCCCCAATCAAGGGAAGTCGCAGGATCAGGTCCTGTCCCCTCTCTCTAGCTTATTGAGATAGCCTAGCCCCACCACAGTCCATCCTCCTTTTGCACTGGCCAAATGATCTTTGGAAAGCTCAGGGCTGATGATATCACTCCTCGAGAAACTCCCATGGCTTCCTGTTACTTCCAAGATCAAAACAAAATCCTCTGCTTGACATTCAAAGCCTTTCACAATCTACCCCCCTCCTACTTTCCCAGTATTCTAACCCTGTCCTCACCATTTACTCTTCAATCAAGGCCCTCCATCTCTAGGCTCTGCTGCTGCCCATGCCTGGAAGGCCCTCCTTTCTCATCTCCACCTCCCGCCTTCCCTGGTTGCCTTCAAGTCCCAATTAGAATCCCACCATGATCATTAAGTGCAGAATATTGATGAATATCCCGGACTAGCTGGAAGCCATTATTGTTAAGTTTTCTATGTGAGCATTTACATTTTGGAAATCAGCAAATGCTACAAATCAGGTTTTGTGGACTCTCTGAGGAAAGGAGGTAACATGACGATATTGGGGGATGAAAAAAAATAATACATTTTAATCAAAAATGTAAAAAACAGATGAAATTCAAAATTCCACCTTCACGCCCAACCCTATTCCAATCTTGAAGACTTTCCCGAGGTCACCAACCCATCCACAATTGTGTATGGAGACCATTGTGTGGGTTCCACCTAGACTTGGGGGTGGGAGGGCAGAAGCACAAGCTGGGCTGACACTCCCTTGGGGAGGGGTGGGGGCTCCAGGTCAGAGGCCCAGGACTACAGCCCCAGGGTGCTGACCTTCAGACTGGTGCCCTGTGAGCAGGGCCACATGGATATCCTTGTGATTCACAACACACAATCACCTATGGTGACAGGCTTGTTCCTTTCTCAGTTCCCCAGGAGAACAAAGGGGGTGGGAGATGATGACAAATAGGGTAAGGGGGAAATGTGTAACCACCACCTCCACACCCCACCCTCCTGGGCCAAGAGCCATGAAATGAACGGGAGCGCCAAAGGGAGGGCCTTGGGGAGGAGGCAAGGCTGGGAGCTGGAGTCCAGTGTAGACGAGATGCTGTCTCACAGTGATTCAGCATCTCCTGGCCAGGTCAACATCTCTGTTTCTCCCCGGGAGATCCTAGGATTGAAAGCTGGCTGGGACCTAAGAGTGAGCGAACCATAAAATAGTAGTGACTGTCCCAGGCATCCTCTGTGAAGATCCTGGTGAGTGGTACAGACAATAAATGGAAAAATTATCAAGAATAAAGAGCTACATAAGAAGAGCTTTCTACAGGACTTAAGGACTGGTATAGGACAAAGGCACGGGACAAAATTCTATTTGCTACCTATATGACCTTGGTCAAGTGTCTGCTTCCCTGAGCCTCAGTTTCTTCTGTAAAATGAAACAGTTGGACTAGATGGTCTTGGAGGTGTCCTCTAACTAGAGCCTGGGGCTTAACTTGGGTCTTAGAGGCTGGGTTGGTTGTGAAAAGATGAGGAGAAAGGGGGACAGCCTTCCTAAGAGTGTGAGCAAAGGTCAGAGCGGGGGGCAGTGACTTTCCAATCTCTTCTTCTCATAGCCACCCTCCCTAAGTAGACCCTACTCACCTCTGACCTAGACAATTTTTAATAACTCTGTAACCCATCTCCATAATTTAAATCTCTCCCTTCAATCTGAACTTCAGAATGGCATAGGAGAACCCATGCCTCATCCCTTTTCTCCTCAAGATCCCTCAGTGGCTCCCCATTTCCCACAGGAAAACATAGAAGATCCCTCAATGACTCCCTATTGCCCACAGGACAGCATAGAAGATCCTTCAGTGTCTTTCCATTGCCCATGGGACAACATAGAAGATCCTTCAGTGACTCCCTATTGCCAATGGGATAACAGAAGGTCCTTCAATGGCTCCCCGTTGCCCACAAAGAAAGTTCTTAGCCCAGGATTCCAGAATCTCTCCTGTCTGACCCAACCTACCTCTAGCCACCTATCCTCCCCATGAACTCTGTGCTTCAAACAAACAAGTCCGCCTGACATTCCCTAATCTACTCTTGCTTTTTCCTCCCACCATGCATTTGTCCACAGGGTCCCCCGAGTCTGCAATGCACTCACTTCTTCCTCCCCTACTCTTCATTCAAAGCTCCATTCAGGGGCCTCCTCCCCTGTGAAGTCTTTTCTGGTCCCCAAAGCTAGAGGGGCGGCTTCCCTCTTTGAATCAAACAATAAGCATTTATTAAATGTCCACTGCATGCTAAGTGCTAAAGATAAAAATCAGAGAAAAACCTTAATAAACTGGATAGTTCGGAGGCCTGTTTCCTGAGACCTTCTGAGCAGCCTGGCACACAATCCTAGCCTGTGCTGTAGTTTTTTCTTACATAATGGCCTAGTGGATACCCCTCAGTTGGGGAATGGCTGAATAGGTTATGATATAGGAAGGTAATGGTATATTATTGTTCTATAAGAAATGATGAGCAGACTGTTTTCAGAAAAACCTAGAAAGACTTCTATAAACTGAGGCTGAGTGAAGTGAGCAGAACCAAGAGAACACCGTATGCAGCACAGCAAGACTGTGTTATGGTCAACTATGATAGACTTGCTCATGTCAGTAAGCCATTCATTCAAGGCAATTCCAATAGACTTGTGATGGAAAGTGCCATCCACATCCAGAGAGAGAACAATGAAGATTGAATGTGGATCAAAGTATAGGATTTTCACCTTTTTTCTGTTGTTGTTGTTTGGTTGTGTGTGTTTTTTTTTTTTCTTTTTTCCTTTTTTTTCGCCTTTTGATCTGATTTTTCTTACGCAGCATGATGAATATGAAAAGATATTTAAAAGAATCACATGTGTTTAACCTATATTGGATTGCTTGCTGTCTTGGGGAAGGGAAGGGAAAGGAGAGAGGGGAAAAGATTTGGAGCACAAGATTTTGCATAGGTGAATGTCAAAAACTATCTTTGGATGTATTTGGAAAAGTAAAATACTATTTAAAAAAATGGTTTGGTTTAGCGTTCCCCTAGAAGCTTAGCACAGTGCCCTGGCCTCAGAACTGAGTAATAAGCATTTGTGGAATTGAGATGTAGCCAGATGTCCGAGGGAAGGCCTTGAGGAGTAAGGTCCATCATTAAGTGCAGTAACACCTTCAGAGGACTTCCCACCTGGAAAGTCATGTGGTTGATCTGCCTCACTTGGGAAAACCACTTGGCCCAAAGTCACTCATTGAAGAAGCTTTGGTAAGAGTGATTCAACCATGATCCACCGACTTGTGGCTCCTTGGAAGGGCATTGTCTTTTGACCTTTTCCCAGAAAAGTGTGTGTGAAGGGGAGGGGGCAGCTCTGGGCATTCGGCCTCATGGATGGAATACTTAGAAGATGCTAGAGCTTTGAGTGAGAGAGACGAGAGGTCATCTGATCCAACGCTCTCCAATCTCCGTTTTACAGAATAGGCCTAAAGAAATTAGAAACTTGCCCAAAATCACACAGGTGTTAAAGAGTGCCCAATGCCACACAGCCACTCAACTCAGCTCTGCCTTTCCCTGGCTCCTTTCCCATCTCCCTTGCTCTGGCTGTGGCTTCCTCGGCCAGATCCCAGGTCCTGGCTGAGGCTCGGCTCTTTGCCCAGGAATGCTCAGGCTCAGCTGAGTCAGAAATGTCCTGTAGGAAAGCCTCAATGATGAGGAGTTCCATCCTCCGTCTCTGGCTCCTGCTCGCTCTCCTCTTCCTCCTTCTTACACATCTCTGACAATCGAAAAATGTTAATGGAATGAACAAATGAATTAGATCACACCTCTGTCTGCTGAGCAAGATCAGAGTAATCCAAGAAGATGCCCAAAGAGTTGGATTCTGGGAACATCATGGGCTCATTAGAGCTGAAATCAGTACAGCCAGACTATTTATGGTGGATACGCCGGAATTAGGGTTCAAATCCCTTAACCTCTGCTGTCAGACTCAGTGGCCTCCAAGACCCTTTCTACTTCAGGTCTGATGAGATAATAGCTAACTTATACATAGTGCTTTATATATATACCACATCTGAGGAAGGGAGGTACATTATTATTCCCATTTTACATTGAAGTGATTTGCCCGGGATCATGCAACTGGTAAGTGTATAAGACATGGTTCAAAATTAGATCTTCCTGGCAGATATAAGCTCTATGATTGCTAATTGAGTGATTTATTGCACTTAGGCAATTTGATGGAATTCTGCAGCAAAAGTTTTTGAAATGTGTCAACTCCTTCCCTTATCTACTATCCCTGCTCACTATTCATTATCTCAGGTTTGGGTATAATCAAATTTGCTTAAAGCAGGAAGGAGACGGGGGAATCATTATAGAGGGCCTTAACAAATATTGTAGAATTAATAAATGTCTGTCGACCCTTATTGGAGTCACTCAAGTTGTGTTTTTCAGAAATACAAATTCCTTGAGTTAGCATTTGAAGCTTTTCACAATCTGACTCTGGCCTATCTTCCCAAATCTATTACCAACCACTTCCCTTGAGATAGACTCTCTGTTCCAAACTGGCCTGCTTGTCTACCCCTATTTATGACATTCCATCTCCTCCCTGGGCTTTTGCACAAACTGCCCCTCCCACTACCCCAGCCTCGAATGCCTTCCCTCTTTGCCTCTGCTTCTTGTAAATCATAGCTCCCTTCAAGGCTCACCTGAAGTGACAAGAGTCCTTTCCTGATATCCATGATGGTTAGTGGCACATTCCCTACAATTATCTTGTATTTATTTGTCTTTTACTTATATTTGGTTCTGGAAGTAACAGGGAGCCCCTGTGGTTCATTGAGAGCAGGTGGGGGTGTTAAAATGTGATAACTGCTCTAGGAAAATCACTTTAGAAGCTGAATGCAGGATGTATTGGAGTGGGGAGAGACTTGAGGCAGGCAGACTCACCAGCAGGTTACTGCTGCAATAATCCAAAAATGCAATAATACACCAAGGTAGGGGCAGTGTCAGAGAAGAGAAAAGAAGGAGCTTATTCAAGAGATGCTACGGAGGTAAAATTAACAAGAGATACTGCAAAGGTGGAATCAACAAGAGATACTGCAAAGTTGAAATTCATAAGAGGTGCTGCAAAAGTGAAATCAACAAGAGCTGCTGCAAAGGTGAAATCAACAAGAGCTGCTGCAAAGGTGAAGTCAACAAGAGCTGCTGCAAAGGTGAAATCAACAAGAGCTGCAGCAAAGGTGAAATCAACAAGAGCTGCTACAAAGGTGAAGTCAACAAGAGCTACTGCAAAGGTGAAATCAACAAGAGCTGCTGCAAAGGTGAAATCAACAAGAGCTGCTGCAAAGGTGAAGTCAACAAGAGCTGCAGCAAAGGTGAAATCAACAAGAGCTGCTACAAAGGTGAAATCAACAAGAGCTGCTGCAAAGGTGAAGTCAACAAGAGCTGCTGCAAAGGTGAAGTCAACAAGAGCTGCTGCAAAGGTGAAATCAACAAGAGCTGCTGCAAAGGTGAAATCAACAAGAGCTGCTGCAAAGGTGAAATCCAAAAGAGATGCTGCAAAAGTGAAATCAACAAGAGCTGCTGCAAAGCTTTTTTTTTTTTTTTTTTTTTTTTTTTTTTTTGTGGTAGCAAAGAATTGGAAAAGGGAGTGGATGCCCATCCATTGGGAAATGGCTGAACAAATTGTGGTACATGAAGGTAATGGAATATTATTGTTCTATAAAAAAAAATGATGAACAATCTGATTTTAGAAAAGCCTGGAAAGATTTACATGAACTGATGCTGAGCAAAACAAGCAGAACTTGGAATACACTGTACACAATAACAGTAAGAATGTGTATGTGATGATCAGCTATGAAAGACTTGGTTTTTCTCAGTGTTTCAATAATCCAAAGGAATCCAAAGATTTTGAACAGAAAATGCCATCTGCATCCAGCATCAACACATGTTATGCTCACTTTCTTTTTCTTTTCTTTTTTTATCTCTCCCATGGTTTTTCCCATTTGCTCTGATTTTTCTCTTCCGACATAATTCATAAAATAATATTTATCAAAAATAAGCTAAAAAAAAAGAGATGCTGTAAAAGTGAAACTGACAAAAGATGCTGCAAAGGTGAGATTGAAACAAGGCACAGGTGAAAATTACAAGAGATGATCCAAAGGTGAAATAAACAGGCCCGACAACAACTTGGAGAGGAAGGATGAGAGAGTATGAGGAGTCTAGGATAACTCTGAGGGTAGGAATCTGGAGGATGGTAAAAAAATCTATAGTGACAGGGAAGATAGAGATGAAGGAAGGTTGAGGGGGAAATAATGAGTTCTGTTTTGGACATATTAAGTTGAAGATATCCAGTTCATGAAATGAAATGGAATTTTTATGTTGAGTTTCATTTTTCTGATGATATTTTACTGAGTTTTCTGCTGAAAGAAGTTTACCTTCTTCTCAGCAATGCAGTGATTGAAGACAATTGCACTAGACTTGGGAGAGAAAATGTCATCTGCATCCAGAGAGAGAACAATGGATTCTGAAGCATAGTATTTTCATCTTTTTCTTTGTTTGCTTTTTCTTTCTTGTAGTCTTTTCCCTTTTGTTCTGATTTTTCTTGGAAATATATTTAAAATAATTGCACATGTTTAACCTACATCAGTTTGCTTGTTGTCTTGGTGAGGGGAGGGAGGTAAGGAGAAAGGGAGATAAATGTAGAACACAAAGTCTTACAAAAATGAATGTTGAAAACTATCTTTATGTGTATTTGGAAAAATAAGATACTATTGAGGAAAAAAAAAAAGATTTGCCTTTTCTGAAAACACTTTGAATGAAAATGGGGAAGTTGGGGGAGGGGGGAGGAGTTTGCTTAAATTTAAAATTTTGCTGTGATAATCCATAGAATATATGTTGGGTTTTATTCAGTTGTATCTGACTCTTTGTGACCCTATGGAACAAAGCACAGCTAATAGCCACAGGGTTTTCTTGGCAAAGATACTAGAGTGGTTTCCAGTCCCTTCTCCAGTAAAAAACGGACTTTTAAGTGACTTATCCAGGATGACACAACTAATAGTATTTGTGGTCAAATTTGAACTCAAGTCTTCCTGACTTTAGACCCAGCACTCTATCTACTGATAGAGCTGCCATATATGTTGGGTACCATGGATTAAAGTCCTAAAAGGTCAGACCTTGAGGGTACCTTAAAGCATGGCTTCTTAAACTTTTTCTACTCACGACTTCTTTTTGCTCAAGAAATTTTTACATGATCCTGAGTATATCGGTATATAAAATAGATACAAAAATCAAACATTTACTGATAATAAAGCATAATTTTATGATCCCTACATTTAATTATGAATCCGTATATGGGGTTTAACTATAATTTAAGAAGCTGGGCCTTAAAAGATGGAATGTCAGGCCTGGGAGGGGCCTTTAACAGGGAATATCAGGGGTGGGGAAGACCTTAGAAGGAGGAGGACTATGAGAGCCGAAGGGGCCTTAGAACAGGGGATGGCAGAGTTGGGAGGGGCCTTAGAACAAGAGATGTCAGATGGGGGGGGCGGCTTAGAACAAGGGATGCCAGAGCTGGGAGGGGTCTTAAAACATGCAATGTCAGGGTTGGGAGAGGCCTTAGAACAGGGCAAAAATTGGCATTTTCATCTTTACATCCAGAGCATCTAGCCTAATGGCTGGTACATAGTAGGTGTTTAATAAGTCCATGTTAAATTGAATAGAATTGCATATTAGAGCTGGGAAAGGCTGCAAGATAGAGAATGTCAGAATTGGTGAGAGTAAATAGTATTTGGATAATCAACCAAAAAAGTTCCCATCTCATGGAACCCAGTGAAGTTTGAATGAAACCCTAAGGTCAAATACTTTGTAAACAGAAAGGTGTTTTTGGGAATCCCAGGATTCTTGGGGCTGTAAGGGGCTTGAGAGGTCCTTGAACTCATCCCTCTCATCTAGAGAGAGAAGGCACTTGTCCAAGGTCACACAGAGAGTCCATGGGTCGGGGCTACCTCCTGCCTCCCAGGCTAGAGCACTGCCAGTGGTTTCTTCCATGCTCCTGGTCACTTACTAAACCAGTAATTTGGGCCAGGAGAGGGGGCCCTGACGTTCTCTAGGGGGTAGAAAATCACAAGGTCAGGCCTGTTCAACACGTGGGCTATGAGTGTGTCTGCCATCACTGCTACTATAAAAATCCTCCTGGGTCCCCTGTAGGAATCCTGCCGCAGACTGCCCCACCCCATGCTGGCAGGCAGCTCTGGCTCTGGCTCTCAGTCGGTTTCACCCATCCTGTGAGCACAGAGAGAAAAAATTTGTTTTCCTCTGGCTCTGGAGCCAGCTCGATCAGCCAGACTCCCAGAGAGAGGCGGCAGGGTGGAGAGAGCTGCAGCTCTGGAGTCTGGGGGTGCGAGTTCAAATCTCTGTCATTTAGGACCTGAGGCAACTTAACTCCCCTCTGAAAAATGAAAAATTTGTAAAGTACCTACCATGTGCCAGGCACTATTCTAACCCACTGGGGATACAAAAAGAGGCAAAAAAACCCCACTGTCCCTGCCCGCAAGGAGTTCAAAATCTAACAGGGAACAGCAGATAAATCTGTGCTAACAAGCTAGATACCAAACTCCACAGGCCTTCAAGGTTCGTTCCTACTTTAAAGCAAACTTGTAAAACTGTGGGGGGGGATCTTGTAACCGAAAGTGGGGGAGTCTTGAAAAATCTGGCAACTGTAAAAAGTTTCTGGATGCCCTGCATCCTGCCGTATCCACATTCGGCCAAGATTTAATTCCTTATGTGAAAATAAACAAGCCCGTCCATCTCGAGAGTATGTACATTTGCTTTTGTATATAATAAATGGTAAAATTACACGTACACCAAGAATTGTTTTAAAATAAGCTTCTTCATGATTTATTATCAGTGGATGTTTGATTTTCATACCCATATACCCGGAGTCAGGTGAAAATATCTCGGGTGAAAAGGGTTTGAGAGTGGAAGAAGTTGAAAGAGCCCTGCTCTAAAGCAATGGAGAGCAAGAGTAGGGGACTGAGAAGGGGAAGGAGGCACTGAGATCATAAAAAGCTTTCTACAGGAAGCCGGCTATGAGCTATGAGGGGAGCACCTGGAAACCCATAGGTCTTTCATTCCAATTTTGATCCTGAGGGTGTTTCCCCCTCCATGGAACCTCCTTAAGATTTTTTAAATCCCAGATTTGTACTCTGTCTTTAAAAGATCCATGAGGGATAAACACACCTCCCTCCCACTGACTCTTCCAACTTAAGGCTGTGGTCACACTGGCCACATCCTATACGGGACGGCCTGGATATCCCCTACTCATCGAATGTCAGAGTGACAAGGAACCGACCGCGTGCGTTCTTGGCCAACCACACGCATTTTTACGGATAAGAAAACAGAAGCCAGAGAGAGACTTGCCTACGTCTTTCAGTGAATTCTTTTCTGAGCCAGGAATGGAACTTCTCTTCCATTCCTCTTCAGGAATGGAAGTTCTCTTCACTACATAACCAAATGAGATCGGGGGTAAGAAAAGGCTGTGGCAACTCCTAAACTCTGCAGATAACCGGGGGTGTTCTTAAGGACCCCCTATGACAAACAAAGGAGAACATGGGCAAAAGCTACATGCCGAAGGAAACTCCTGAATCATCGAGGTCACTGATCCACCAGGATATTTTGAGCATTGTGACCAATTGTGGTTTAATGCAGAAGACACAGGGCTTGGATTCAAAGTCCAAGCTACCAATCCTGGGTCTCCCTGACCCTCTGGGGCAAAGCACCTGCTTCCTCTGGCCCTCACTTCCTTATCTGTGAAACAAGAAGGTCAGTACATGATCTCTAAGCTCCCCAGCCCTGATACTCTCTGTTCTAAGACCCTTCCCAGCTCTGACCTCCCCTGTTCTAAGACCTTGACATTCCCTGTTCTAAACTCCCTCCTAAGCCTACGGTTCTGAGATTCCATGAGCTATTTGCTGAGCACGTACCATATGGACAGGACTGTTTATTGATTTGCCCAATCCAAAGTCCAGAGAATATAGCAGCACATGGTCTCTTCCAAAATGTTCTTGTGAGTTTCTCTAGCTGTACTGAGAGGAATAGACCTGTGATTTCACTGGTTTAGGGAGCTCTGTGGGGGGGGGGGGGAAGGCATCTCTACACTTTAGGGAAATCCCCAGGGTGCTGAGAAGTTGTATTCACTACACGCTAACACCATGTTTAAGGGCACCTAATCCAAGCTCCTGCCTTGCTACTCTTTTCTGCACCAAGGGGTCCTGCAGCTTCTACTTGAAGACCTTTCACTGAGCCAGGAGGTGACCTGTCCATGGTCGGGCAGCTCCAACCATCGGAAACTTCTTCCTTATGTTGCCTCCGTGCTCACTTCCACCCAATGATCCTGCTGCCACCTCCAGAACCATAGAGAATAAATCAAATTTTTGCCCACCCCCTGTACAGCGATGTTTCAGCTATTCAGAGCTCAGGCCTGTGTTCCCCAGAGATCATCAATCTCAGAGTCACCAGATCCTAGATTGAAATCTGGTTTGACAGTGGACTAGCACTGATTCTCTGGGACCACTTACTGTGGACCGGCACTGACCCTCTCAGCCCTATGTAAGATGAGACAGGTGAGCCAGCCCGGGAGGTCCCACAGCTATAGTCCCAAGGTCTAGGGGCGCGGTACCCAGCTCTTTCTAGTAAATCTAAGATCTCAAAGCTTCGGGCTCTCCTGATTAAGCCCGGCTGTCCCTCCCCAGTTCGGTTGGTGGTAAGGTGAGGAGGAGGAGGCAGGCAGACATGCTTAGGAGTCTGGTATTGTTCCACAATGCACAGGAAGTGGGAGGAGTTGGAGGTCTGGACCTATAGATACCAGGGTGGGTTGGGGGGTTGCAGATGACCCGGCAGTCCTGAGGTGGGGCTCTCCGGACCTCTGGGCAGAAACAGGTGCATCCTGGTTGCCTTAACTTTTTGCAGATCAGCCTTCTGAGGCACCCTCCCTTCCCCCCACCTCCTCACATACACATTAACCCTTTCACTGCCTGTCTGCTCCCCTCCCACTCCCCACTTCCTTCCTCAGCAGGGGACACGGTGAGGTGTGTGGGCTCTGGGTGGAGGGGATGGGGAGGGAGACTCTGCAGCCCAGCAGGGCCCCGACCTTTGAAGATCGAGCTCTCTGGGTCTGAATTCTACCTCCGTCTCCCCTGGGCTCTTCCTTCTCTGTGCCAGAACCAGCAGCAGCAGCAAACACCTGCAACTTTGGGACGAGCCTGTAGCTCTTGTTGCCGAGGCTCAGAGAGTCTGGCCCCTTCTGTAAACAGAGGGCAGCTGGGCAACTTGTGCCCTTGGACAGGTGCTCTTTCTGGGTCTCAGCTTCTCCACCCGTAAAATGGGATTAGCCCGCCTCAGAGGCTCCTGCAGCCCGAAAGTCATCTCCGAGGAGAGGTGGGCTGGGTGCCAGCCCCCTGCGGTGGGTCCCTCCCCGTGCCTTGGACAAGTGTTTCCTGATCCACTGGGCCAAGGGAAACTCCAGTTCTGACCCAAACCCTCTCCCCCCTGCCACCCCCAATCTTCCCCGGGAGCCGCTCTGAGCACGGGCCTTGAGTCTGGATTCGCGACCCATTCGCTGTGTGACCTTGGCAAGCCCCTCGGCCTCTCTGGTCTGAGCACAGACCCTGCCCAGGAGCCCTGCAGGGGCGGGAGGGCAGGGAAACAGCCCGATCCGGGCCGGAGGGAAGGGGAGGAGGAGGGAAGGCAGGAGACCCGGGCCGCAGCCGGAGCTCGGGCGGGACTGGGCGCTCCCCCGGCCCGAGGCCGGCCCACTCACTTCCTCCTCCTCCTCCTCCTGGCTGAGCTAATCCGAATCCGTGTTTGCGTGCGCAAGTGTACACACACACACATACACACACACACACACACACACACACACACTCGCACAACAAAACGGAATGTACACATTGAGTCACGCACGCACGCACACCCGCCCCATGGGCGCCCCGTGTGGTCCTCCGGCCTCCCACCCGCCCGCTCGTGGCCGGGACAGCAGGGCTCAGAGAGTCTGGGAGGGGGCGAACTTGACTCTTCTCCCTCCCCCCCCAAGTCTGCCTTCCTGGCCCCCCAGTCGGGAACTTGGGGCCCCGCCCCCTCCCCAGCTCCCCAGGCTTTTAGCACCCGCGAGGGGCGGGCCGGAAAAATACCCCTCCGAGGTCCCCAACCTCAGCGAGGTTCGGAGTCGGAGATGGGGGCGGGGGGGGGGGGGAGACGGTAAACCCTCCGTGGGGGGGGGAGGGAATGGGGTGGGACCGGCACCTCTACTTTCAGTTCTCCCAACTTCGGAGAAGTCCCTTCTGTCCGGGGTGGAGAAAACAGACAGACACCCCCTCCCTCAGCCCCTCCCCCCCGCTTCTGGGTACCAGGGGGAGCTGGGGGGGGCGACATTCGGGCCCCCTCCCCCCGGCAAGTGCCTCCCGACGCCTCTAGCTCAGCGAACCCCCTTCTGTTCCGAGAGGGGCCGGACCGCGGAAAAGTTCCCATCCTCCCCCCGCACCTTGCCCAGGCCCCCGGGGTGAGAGTCGGACTGACGGACAGACGGACTGACCGACTGACGGACATCGCGCGCGCACACGCGTAATCCTGTCCCGTGTCCCCCTCCCGAGCTTCCAGGAAGCCAAGGTCAGCGAGGGGGCAAAAGGCGGAGGGGAAAGGCCGAGAGGGGTCCCCGGGCGGGGGGGGGGCCAGCAGCCGCGCACCCCAGGGTGAGGGCCCCTGGGGGCGGCCTCGTCCGCGCGTACTCACCGCACTCCTCCCACTCGCCGGAGTCTCCCCTTCCGTCCCCGGGTGATGGCCGGGGTCCCCCTCGGCCTCCGGCCGCCGCCTCCCGGAGCCGGGCCCCGAGAAGGGACTCGCGATGGGCAGCCGAGAGCGGAGGCTGCCGCTGGCGGGGAGGCGCGCGGCGAACGCAGCGATCTGCTGAGTTGTAATGTGAGTTTCCTGGAATTACTCACTCACAGGATTCCTTTCATTCATAAAAACACAGTCATGCGCTGACGTCACCCCTCACCGCCTCCGGCCCAGCCCCACCCCTCCGGAGGGAGGGACGGGGCGGAGCCTGCTGGGGCCCCGCCCCTTTCCCGTGGGAGGGGGAAGGAGCCGGAGTCCCAGTGAGGGCCACTGCCGGGCGCGGGGAAGGGGCCGGGGACACAAGACCCAGCTCGGAGTGATGGCGGGAGTGGGCGCGCGCCCCCCTCAGCGGGATTCCCGGGGCTTAGACCGAGGCCCAGGTTTTATCCGGGGGGACGTCCAGACTTAGCTAAAGCCCCGAGCATCTCAGAGGGAGAGCTGACAGGAGCCCTTGCCTCTCTGCGGATGGGGAAACTGAGTCCGGAGCCTTTTAAATTGCGTGTGAATCTGAATTTAACAAACAGAAGATAAGATGTGCGAGGGAGATCCTCTCGCTTCTTCCTCCAGCATCCAAGGACAAACTCAAAAGCTGCTTTGCTTTTTTTTTTAATAATAGATTTTCTTTATTTTTTAAAATTAGGTTTTTCATTTATTAGAGAAATCTCGAAAGAACTGAAGCAGAGGAAAGTAGATAGACCCCCTGTCTGTCCTGGACCCTCTTTTCTTCTCCTCCTGGGCCTTCAACTTGTGACGTCATCAGGTCCCCGGTTTCAGTGATGGTCCCCATGTAGATGACACTCATTGGGATGGATTTATCCAGCTCCCACCTCTCCCCAGAGCTCCAGGCCTGTATCTGCAACAGCAGACTGGAGACCTTGAACTTGGTGTCCCACGGACATCTCAAATCGAGTCCCCCCCAAAATCCCCTCCTTCTGACCTCTCTTATTTTCTTTTTTTAATAGTAGCCTTTTACTTTACTTTTTTTTTTTTTTTTTAAATAAAAGACAGAGAAAGGCCTGTAGGAACTCAATGCAAATCACAACATAACAATCTCAATTTTTATTGTTGTTCGCTTGCATTTTGTTTTCTTACTCATTTACTTTCTTTTTTTTTTTTTTTTGATCCGATTTTTCTTATGCAGCAAGGGAATTATATAAATATGTTTAGACATTTTGGATTCAACATATATTTTAACACATTTAACATATATTGGACTGCTTGCCATCTAGGGGAGGGGCAAGGGGGAAGGAGGAGAAAATCAGGACACAAGGCTATGTAAAGGTCAATGTTGTCATATTATCCATGCATATGTTTTGAAAATAAATAGCTTTTTACTTTGCAAAATACATGCAAAGAGAGTTTTCAACATTCACCCTTGCAAAACCTTGTGTTCCATATTTTTCTCCCTCCCTCCCCAGCTCCACCTTGTCCTAGACAGTAAGTAATCTAATATAGGTTAAACACGTGCAATTCTTCTGTACATATTTTCCACAATTGTCATGCTGCACAAGACAAATCAGAGCAAAAAGAGAAAAAAAATGAGAGGGGAAAAAAGCAAGCAAAAAAAAACAAAAAACCCAACAGTTTTTCTAAACATATTTTCTATATTTATCATGCTGCACAAGAAAAATCAGATCAAAAAGATAAAAAAAAAAAAAAGTGAGAGAGAAAAGCAAGCAAACAACAACAACAAAGGTGAAAATACTATGTTCCGATATCCTTATTTTCAAACCTGTCTGGTTTCTCTAACTGACCTACTGGCCATGCTTCCAACTTCCCTCTTTCCTTACTTTTTTCCTTCACTGTTGTAAAACCATTGCCAGAACTTCCCATTATTTACTCCTATGTAAGCTCCCCCTCCCCAAAATGAAAGAAAAGTAAAACCTTTGCATCAAAAATGCAATACAAATCTCCCCATTGTCTGAAAATGGGTCTCCTTCGGCAAATTGAGTCCATCATCTCTCTGTCAGGAGGTGGACAGCCTGTTTTTGGTTCTTTAGATTTGATCCTGGAGGCCATTGGATGGGGGGCTACTGAAGTCCTTTAGTGGGAAAATGACGTGGTTCATCCTATGCTTTAGGAAAATCTCTAGCAGCTGAGTGGAAAATAGATGGGAGTTCTTAGAGCCTGGTAGCAAGAAAACCAAACAGAAGGCTACTACAATGATTTAAGTGGAAGGAAAATGATTTAGGACAGAAGGAAAGAAGGCTGTGTTGGGGAGAGACCCTGAAAAGTTAAAATGGATAGGACTTGCTCAGCAGATTGGATATGGGAGGTGAGAAGGACTGAGGGGTCTAGCCTGAGGGATTGGGAGAGTAGCAATGCCTTCATCCAAAATAAGAAGAGAAGTCAGAAGGAGGGGACTTTTTTTTTTTTTTTTTTTTGGACTCTGGATTTGAGATGTCCATGGGACACCAATTTCAAGATCTCCAGTCTGCTGTTGCAGATATAGGCCTGGAGCTCTAGAGAGAGGTTGGAGCTGGATAAATCCATCCCAATGAGGGTCATCTACATGGAGACCAGCATTGAAACCAGGGGATCTGATGACATCACAAGTTGAAGGCACAGGAGAAGAAAAGAGGGTCCAGGACCAACAGGGGTTCTATCTACTTCTCTTTGCATCAGTTCATAGAAGAATGAGTAGATTTCTCTAAAACCGTATCTAAGTAAGCAGTTACAAATACACGAGGCTCTGTCTTGGATCAAAAAGACAGAACTGGAGATAGAGCCCGGGCCGTCTAGCTCCAAAGCCAGAGCCAGTCCTCAGTGGTCAATTTGTATTCTCTATCAACTGAAGCAAGATGCTCAGGACACTCTTGGTGTAAGGCCCTGGGTCTATAGCAGGAGTGAGAGCCCCACGGAAGCCTGAGAAATTATGTTTTTTGGGTGGAACTGTCCACCTGAGCACCACTAGCATGTTCAAAGAATTATAGGATGTCAGAGCTGGGAACATGGGGGAATAACATTTATATGTTATATGAGCACTTTACAAGTATCTCATTTGATCTTCACAATAACCCTGGCAGTACTGCTACTCTCCCCATTTTACAGTTGAGAAAACTGAGGCAGACAGAAGCCCCAGGACCAAAGAGTTGGTAAATGTCTGAGGCTGGATTTGAGCTTTACTAGACCAGGGGTTTTCAAACTACGGCCCGAGGGCCAGATGTGGCCACTGAAGACATTTATGCTGGTTATGGCAAATGGGCTGAGGGGCGGAGACAGAGTGTGAGCTTTTGTTTTTACTATAGTTCGGCCTCCCACAGTCTGAGGGACAGTGAAGTGGCCCCCTATTGAAAAAGTTTGAGGACCACTGCTCTAGACCCAGTAATTGCATAGCCAGCTGTCTCATGGAATATCAGAGTTGGGAGAGCTCTTAAAAACATGAATTTTGGAGCTAGGAGGAACCTTAGCACATAGAACATGGAATGTCAAAGCTGAGCGAGACTCTAGAATAAGAATCTAAGAATCACAAATTTAGGAGCTGGGAGAAACTTTAAAAAACGCAATATCCCAGCTAGACCAGCTCCTCAGACATCATCTCATCCAGCTCATCCTTCTCCAGATGAAACTGAAACTTAAAGAAAGAGAGAGACTTGTGCAAGACCAAACAGCCAAATGGAATTTTCTGGCATTAAAAATTTGAATTGGCTTTTAGGGTCATTCCAGGGAATATGTCTTTGGGAGCTCCCCTGGAAACTTCCAGGATTTCCAAAGAATGAATGAAATAAATGGGAATGAAAAAGCATTTACTAAGCTCTTAAATATAAGCTTTCTAAGCACCAGGGATAAAAATAAGAAGTTCCCACTCTAATTGGGAGAAACAACACACAAGAGTCCAGCTCAGGATAGAACTGTAGAGCTATGAGGACCTATGAGGTAAGAGTCAGGTAATTAGACACTATCTATATTGAGAAGAATGTATTCAAGTTTAACCTTGTCAGTTCTAGAAGTCAATGGTCTTGAATCCTTTAGGTGGGAGCTGAAGCAAAAACAAGAGCCTTGGCAGCTGTTCCAAGACCCTTGCAGAGCCACCAACAGCTGTTTAATTAGCAGAGAGAGAGCAGTATTTGCTTGGACAGTGCAAAGCCAAGGTGAAGTACCCACCCAGGAGTGTTGCCCTATGTTGTGCCCAAGATCACAAAAGAAGGAATACCAAAAAGGTCCCGGTTGAAGTCCAGGTGTAAACTTGCTTCAGCAGGCTCTGATCTCATGGCCACTCGGAGGCCAGGCGGCAGGTAAAGATAAATAGCTCCTTCTCCAGCCCCACTCTGAAAGCAATCCTGCGTGATTCAAAACTGGAAAGGAAGAGAAGGTCAGGTGGATTGCTTTTGGGCATCCTTCAAGTCACCACTCCTTCTGACTCAGCCAATTAGGGGACTCTCCATCATCTCAAATTTGACCCTTTTTACAATGAGTCACACATGGCCAGAAGCCAGCCCTAGAACTCTCACATAGAAATGGGAAGGGAAGCTCTGAGCATGCTCCATGCTAGGGATGGTCCCTATAGAATCAGTCAGCCCCACTATCTACTGAAGGGAAGGTCACTGAGACATTTAAAAGAATGCACAGAAGTGAACAGAACTTTAGAGGGACAGACAGACATACACACACACACACACACAAGCTTTGAAACTAATGTGTTCAATTTATTTTATAATTAAAAAGGGAAGAGGATCAGAAACAGGATATAACAGATAGGGAGAAGTCTTCAAAACCAAGTGGACCTGGGTTCAGATTCTCAGATACATCCTGGTTACGTGATGTGGGCAAATCACTCACAATTCTCTAAGGTTTGAAGTCACTGAGACTTGCAATTCCCAACTAAATCACAAGTTCAGTCTCTAGATCTTAAAAAAAAAAATAAGGCAAACCAACTAGATTCAATAATGTCATAGTTTCCTATGCAATTCTCTTTTCCTATCTGTCTTTGTAGACTGAAATGTTTGTGTTTGTCCAGAATAACAAAAAATAAAATACAATTTAAAAGCCACTTCATCTCAGGTTAGACTTAGTTATGATGGGTTGGTTTATTTTTATATTAAAATTGTGCTTTATTCTGGTCTCCCTGACCCTTTCCCTTCCCTTCTGGTCTCTGTAGTAGGTTTTATAAGTAGCCAGTATAAAGGGAACAACAGCAGGAAATTAGATCGCAAAGGGGAACTGTCCCAGAGATCAGAAGAGCAAAATTTGCATTCTATCTCATATATTAACCAAAATTCACTACCTGTGAATCAAGAGAAGTCACTTACTGTTGTCAGGATTTTTTTGGTCCTTTGATAAAGCAAAGAATCCAGCACGCAAGACCCCATTTTATAATTTCAGAAATTAATTATCAATTCAGTTTTGCTGAACTGCTTTTTTTCTTTCTTTTTTCTTTGTTACAAGGGGTGATTATAATATTATTTATTATAATATCTAATAATAGCTAAATTTTATAGTACTTGCTATGTGTTAGTCATTGATCATTAAAAAAAAACTATTCTCTGAAATTATGCATTCAATTAGGTTTCCCTTTTCCCTTTCTTTTCTCATCTTCTTCAGCTATATTGTAAATCCTCATCAGACAACTATTTAGATTTTTTCTTTTCTTTTTTTTTTTTTGGTTGCAGCTCCAGTTCAATATTATGAATATTTGTTTATAGTTCTTCAAGCACTCTATCTACCCAATCTAATCCTTTAAATCTATTTATCATCTCCACTTTATATTCATAAGGGATGTTATTTAGTCTGATGATTCCTTACTTTCTTCAATTTAACTTTAAATTTTATAAGTCAGCTCTAAGTCTTGTTTTTATAGAACTTCTTGACCTTTGGCTACAAAGTAGATAATCAATCTAATTTTTATTATGATTGACTTTTTTGGTAATGCCCATGTGTAGAGTTCCTTTTTGGATTTGGAGTTTGAAAAAGAGTGTTTTCTGTGACCAATGAATTATCTTGACTAAGCTCTATTAGTTTTTGTCCTGCTTCATTTTGTACTCCATTTTGTACTCTTATTCCCATTATCTTTTGATTTTTTACCCTAGGATGAACATGATGCCTTTTTTTGCTGTTATTTCTAGAAAATATTGTAGGTCTTTATAGCACTAGTCAACTTTGGCCTTTTCAGCATCAGCATTTGGAGCATAGATTTGTATTACTGTATATAACATTTAATGCAAAAAAAAATTAGGCATGATGCCAAGAATATGTGATGATCAATTATGCAAGACTCAGTTCTTCTCAGTAGTTCAGTGATCCAAGGCAATCTCAATAGACTTTGGACAGAAAATGCCATCTGCAACCAGAGAAAGAACTAAGGAGACTGAATGTAAATCAACACATGCTATGTTCACTTCTTTTTTCTGGTTTCATTTCTCTTCTTCTTCTTTTTTTTTTTTTAATCTCTCCCATAATTTTTCCAATTTGCTCTGATTTTTCTCTCCCAACACAACTCATAAAACAATGTATATTAAGAATAAACTTTAAAAACAAAAACAAAAAATGGCACAACAAAATAGGAATCTATCAGAAACCAAAGAGATTAAGCAGTGGCAAAAAAAAACACAAATGAACTATAGAAAAAAGATCTTAATCAAATAACCATAATGTTGTAATTAGTGAGCTAGTCAAACATCCTAGAGAATGAAGTTAATTGGGCTTCAGAAAGCCCAATAAGGCTGGTAGAGGTGATGGAATTCCAGCTGAATTACTTAAAATACTAAAAAATGAGGTTGTTAAAATGCTGCATTCAATGCCAGTAAATTTGGAAAACACAACAGTGGCCACTGGATTGGAAAAGAGTAGTTTATGTTCCAATCTTAAAGAAGGGCAATGGCAAAGAATGTTTAAATGATCAATTTTACTCATTTCACATACCCAGTAGGATGATGTTTAAGATTCTGTAAGTTAGGCTTCAGCAATACGTGAACCAGCAGAGCGGGCAGGTTTTTGAAGAGGCAGAGGAACCAGAGACCAAATTGCCAACATTCACTGGGTTATGGAGAAAGTAAGAGATGTTCAGAAAAAAAAAAAAAAAACAAAAACAAAAACAGACCTTTACTTTTGCTTCATTGACTACTTTAAAACCTTTGACTTTGTGGATCACAACAAAGTGTGTCAAATCTTCAAAGATGTGGGAGTCCCATGTCTTTGTCTCTTGAAAAGCCAGTATATAAGCCAACAAGCAACAGTTAGAATCGAACATACAACTATTAATTAATTAATTAACCAAACAATTAATTGATTAAGATCGGAAAGGCAATATGACAAAGCCATATACAATCACCTTATCTGTTTAACTGATATGCATTGTGCATCATGTGAAATGCCTGATGGGACAAATCAAACACTGGAATTAAAGTTGCCAGAAGAAAGACCAACAATCTCAAATATGTCGATTATACCATTCTGTTGTCAGGGAGTAAAGAGGATTTTTTTTCTTTTTTCTTTTTTTCCTGGGAGGAAGGAGGAGGCAATCAGGGTTAAGTGACTTGCCTCATGTCATAAAGCCGATGAGTGTCTAAGGCTAGATTTGAACTCAAGTCCTCCTGAGTCTAGGAGAAGTGTTCTACATTGCACCCCCTAGCTGTTCCATGAAGAGAAATTAAGAATGATAAGAATGAAAGAGGAGAGTATAAAAGCTGACTTGAAACTTAACATCAAAAATGCTAAGATCTTGGCAACTAGTCCCATCACTTCCTGGCAAATAAAGGGAGAAGAATTGGAAGTAGTGTCAGATTTTTATATTCAAAGATCACTGCAGACGGCAACTGCAGCCATGAAATTAAAAGCCATTTGATTCTTGGAAAGGAAGGCTTTGGCAGATCTGGACAGCATACTAAAAAGCAGAGATATCACCTTGCTGACAAAGATCCCTATAGTCAAAGTTATGGTTTTTTTTTTAATTTTTTAATTTTTTTGTTTTTTTTTCAGTAATGTATGGCTATGAAAGTTGGATTATAAGAAAAACTGAGTGCAGGAAATGATACTTCCTAATTGTGATGTTGGACATCACATACAGACGTAGATGTGAATAGCAAGGAAATCAAATCAGTCAATATTTTTAAAAATTAATTCCGTCTGTTCACCGGAAGATGAAATACTGAAGTTGAGGCTGAAATACTTTGTCCATATAATGAAAACAAAGTGATTCATTGGAAAAGACCCTGATGATGAGAAAGATTGAAAGCGAAAGGAAAAGTGGATGCTCTGGATAGAGTGTCTTGGAAACAATGAATATGAACTTGGACAGACTTTGAGACAGTGGAGCATAGAAGAACCTGGCAGGCTGTGATCCATGGGGTCACAAAGAGTTGGATATGACTAAGCGACTGAAGGACAATAACAACTTGTGCTAAAAGCTTGACAATTATCATCTCATTTGACCTTCGCAATAACCCTGGAAGCAAGATGCCGCTGTTATCCCCATTTCAGGTGGGGAAACTGAGGCAAGCAGCTGCTGACTGAATTGTCCAGGGACACACAGCTGGTAAATGTGTGATTCACTGGGATCCATATTGCAATCAATCAGCTTTTTAGCCTTCACCAACACAAATCTCAACCTTCCTTCCCACCTGGTAGGGGTTTTTAGGAGCAATTGGGGATAAGTGACTTGCCCAGGGTCACACAGCTAGGAAGTGTAAAGTGTCTGAGGTCAGATTTGAACTCCGGTCCTCCTGACTTCAGGGCCGGTGCCCTACTGACTGCACCACCTAGCTGTCCCTCCATCCGGACCAAAAAAAAGTCCTATTATCCTAAAGCCTCGTCTTCAGAGCTTGCATTTCATGGTCTTAGTCTGTGAGAAGTCAGGGTCCCCTTGGCACTGTGGTGAGGTGTGATTACATCATTGAAATAAAGTAGCCTGCTTTGCTCTAAGTCAATGATTATACCGCTGTCCTTGATGGAACTCTGTTCTCCTTTCCCTTGCCACACAAAGGAAACCAGAAAACAAAGTAGGGCTCTCAGAAGCACTTATTGACATGACCTCATTTGTAGTGAGCCAAGAGGATTCTGGATCCAACCTGTTTCCCTTCACCACCTCATGCTTATGTATAAAACTGAGCTCTCCACACCAACCTTCTCAGGAACACTTGATTTATCGCTAAAGAAACCCTGACTTGTCCTGGGAGCTGAGCCTTCTGTCATCACAAAAAAAGGGCAAATTTGTCGAAAGTCCTATTCAAAGGTCCCCTCGTGGTAGATAGCCTCTCTCAGGTCCTGAAATATTGCTCAATTACTTTCTATCTATTCCCATCAAAGCAGTCCCTCCCTCCCCCCTTTTTACTGTCCAAATTAGTTACCTCTAATCCCTCCTCCTCCAAGAAGCCTTCCCTAACCATTCTGGCCCAGAGCACGCTTTCTTGCCTCTCTCATAACTGTAGGACCCCTCTGGGGATACTTCTCCAGCTCCCACTTGAACCGGTGGTCTGGGTCTCCGGCGGGATGGCTACCACTGGCTTTTAGATTCTAGAGCTAACCCTGAAGGGTTTGAGTTCTAGTGCTATCCCTAACAAGCCCCTGCTGGTGTGTCCCTTTTTGAAAAGTATTTTTAGAAAAGGAATTTACCAAGAATTATTATATGAACATTTGGCACAAAACGTCCCCCCCAAATAGGAGTAAGCTCTCTCTTTGTATTAATATGGCTTGGGGGAAGGATGGGCTCAGATCTAAAACAAAGATAATGAGGCCCATGTGTGGCAAGGGAATGGTTCCCAAGGCCTTGAACATTTTTTCCTCCTTTGTAGAGTCCTCGGGATATTCCCCTAATTGTAACTTCTTGCTGGGTGGGCAGCCTGGCTAAGCCCTAAGGGTCTGGGTCACTCTTTTTATTTGCTCAGCATCTCCTGAATCATTGATCCTTCTAAAGGGAAGGATTTCATCATCACCCACGAAATAGGAGAGAAATCCTAACCTTATCCTTCCCCAAGTCAGGAGAGAGATCTCAACCCTTATCCCTCTGCAAGTTGATTTTTCCTTAAAAAACATTGAGACTGGGGGGCAGCTAGATGGTGCAGTGGATAGAGCACCAGCCCTGAAGTCAGGAGGACCTGAGTTCAAATCTTTAACACTTCCTAGCTGTGTGACCCTGGGCAAGTCACCCAACCCCAATTGCCTCAGCAAAAAGCAAAAAACAAAACAAAACAAAAACAAACAAACAAAAAAAAGCATTGAGACCATTGTCAAGACTTGATTCAGGGGGGTGTTGACATCACTTCCGGGTTGCCTGAGTACCAAATAGATGCTTTCTCTGTTGCTTGTCTGGTAGAACACAGTGGGTGATTTGGACAAAGGAGTGTCCCTTATCTGAACCAACGAGGATCTTCAATCCTTGCAGGGACTAAATCTGCTTTTGCTAACTGACCTCTGAGTGTTGCCCCTGGGACCCGGGGAAGCCCAAGACTCTGACCGGCTTCTTTAGACAGAAGGCACACCTGTAGGGCCCAAAGAGAGGGCAACTATTTGTTCACATTTAATAAGTTCCCATTGTGAATACACAATGTCCCGAGGACTGTGAATTTAAAAATAAAAGTTCTTGCCTTCAAGGAGAATATGATCTAATTGACACATGAAGAAAGAAAGACACTAATGATGTGAACTTTGAAATGAGCTTATTCTCTTCCCTTATCAAGAAGAAGCCCGTCTGGCTATTATCCGGAATAACCAGGCCCAGACCATCCTGTTTGGATAGGCCCTCACGAGGGTAAAGTAATAGGTATATAGGGTGAAGTAACCATGGAACTCTTTGTCAGCCTCCATTGTCTATCTCTCTAACATCTGAGTATCTTTAAACTTTTGAGATCTTGATTAATATATCTTTAGACAGGTCCGGGACATAGTCTGCCAGGTCCACTCCTTCATTCCTTCCACTGAACCACCAAATTCTTTTCTGGTACTTCCTCTCCTCCCCTGAGAAACCCCAAGGTTATATTTCCCCTATAAAAGATGTACTCAAGATCTTTGCTAAGTCCTTCAGGACTAAGCCCACTATGGGTTACACTCTCTGTCTCTCTTTGTCTCTCTCTCTCTCTCTCTCTCTCTCTCTCTCTCTCTCTCTCTCTCTCTCTCTTTCTCTGTGTCTTTCTGTGTCTCTGTCTCCTCTCTGCATTTCTCTGTGTCTTTGTGTCTCTGTGTCTGCCTCTTCTCTCTCTCTCTCTCTCTCTCTTCTCTCTCTCTCTCTCTCTCTCTCTCTCTCTCTCTCTCTCTCTCTCTCTCTCTCTCTCTGTCTCTCTCTCTCTCTCTCTCTCTCTCTCTCTCTCTCTGTCTCTCTGTCTCTCTCTCTCTCTCTCTCTCTCTCTCTCTCTCTCTCTCTCTCTCTCTCCCATCTCTCTGTCTCTCTCTGTCTCTGTCTCTCTCTCTCTCTCTCTCTCTCTCTCTCTCTCTCTCTCTCTCTCTCTCTCTCTCTCCCATCTGTCTCTGTCTCTCTCTGTCTCTGTCTCTCTCTCTGTTTCTCTTCTCTTTCCTTTCCTTCTCTCTCTGTCTCTCTCTGTCTCTCTCTCTCTCCATCTGTCTCTGTCTCTCTGTCTCTGTCTCTCTGTTTCTCTTCTCTTTCCTTTCCTTCTCTTTCTGTCTGTCTCTCTGTCTCTCCATCTGTCTCTCTGTCTCTGTTTCTGTCTCTCTCTCCTCAAAGTGTTTTCTCTTTAATGGTGTCTTTCTCCTTACTATAACTAACTCTAGGCTACATTCCTCTATGGATTTAGCCTGCACTGGTCAATCCTTTAGTGGCTTTTTCCAAACCCCTTTTCTTGCTAACTCTATTGCTCTCTGAAATCTATTTCATATTGACCACTCCTGGTGCCTATTTTCCCCCTTCATTTTGTCTGTAACCTACTCTTCTAAATAAATGTCCCTTTTGGCAAAGAGAATGGCCATTATGAATTTGTCACATTTATATTTCAAACTAGGAATTACTACCCTGACTTCATCACAGAGACCTCTAATAAAAAATCAGAGTAAACTGTGAAACATGACATCACAACCTTGATAACAATAACTAACATTTATATAGTGCTTATTATGTGCCAGGCACTGCGCAAAACATTTTACAATTATTCTCTCAGTCAATCCTCACAACACTAGGAGATAGGTGCTATTATTATCCCCATTTTACAGATGAATAAGCAGAGAATAAGTGACTTGCCCAGGGTCACACAGCTAGGAAGTATCTGAGCCTGGATTCCTGCCGCCAGAGCCAGCAATCTTATTGATTGTGCCATCTAGTTGACTCGCTGATGTGCATCTTTATTATCACTATTGCTACCCCCCAAATCCTATAAATCCAACCCTAACTCTACCCTCCATGACTCTATACAGATATTATGCATCTCATCCTCATATTTTACTACTTAATGCCCCTTAATTTAAAAAGCAATTTTCTCTTCTTAATACTCTTACTTTAGCAATGTTCTATTAGTGATTCTGATTATTTAATTATTTAAATTAAATTTATTTAAAATAATTTAATTATTTAATTCTGATATTTAAATAGATATCACGTAATGATAATAATAATAATA